>NW_008585620.1:0-4301 GCF_000691845.1 Merops nubicus | reverse complement strand
GGGTTTTTCCTGCCTCAGACACCTCTGCTGAAGCACATTGCTGCCTCGGGAGGGGCAGTGGGACGGGGTTTGGGGGCAGTGCTTTGCCTTGTCACCCCCTGACAGCTCACGGGGAAGACCTCGGGCAGGGTCTGTGCTCCTCCTGAGCCCGAGCAGGCAGCATCGTGTGCTGGCTGGAGCCTGGAGCTGGCCCTGGGCACAGGTTGTGTCTCAGCCCTCCCCGGGTGAAAGGGGTTGGAAAGCCCTCTGGAAAGAGGGAGTTTACAACAGGAGGTGTTTGGATATGGACAGAGGGATCAGCTGGCACCTTCAATGTTTTGTGTTGCTGTAGCACCTTGGGGACCTCGTAGCTTCAGCACGGTCAGACCCAGCAGAGATTTCTCCTAACCCAGTGCAGGTGGTCAGAGCAAGCCTGAGACAGCCTCAGCCTGGGACACGGGCACTCCCCTCTGAGGTGTTAGCAGAGCTGCTGCCATCCCAGCCTCCTAACGGATCCCAGCAGTGCCTCCTCTGTGACTCGTGTCACGAAACTGCTCCTGCACCTAAGCACAGCACAATTAAAAAGAAATCTTCTCCTGTTTCCTAAAACAAACCAAAGCACTCCTCTGAAATACGATGCAGGGTGATTCCCTGGGAGAAGAGTTTCCATTGGAAAATATCTTGGCTCCCGACCAGCCCTCTGGAAAGCAGTTGCAGAGGGCGGCTCGTTATTGAGACCTGGGTGATTTTCTAGAAGAGGGCTGTTACATAAGCAACGAGTTGGTGAAGCCATTGGTCAGGATCCCTTCTCTGCTCCTTCACCACATGGCAAGAAAAAGGGTCCTAGACCTCCTGGACCTGGGAGGCGACTGCAAGGAGAGAGCCACTGAAATAAGCGGTGACATTGGCCAGAGATTCATAAGTAATGAATTAAATCTGTGCAGAGCAAAGGTTTCTATCAGAGTGTGGGAACGTTATTTTACTCCTACAGAGGGAAAACATGAAGTCACTGGCTTTATAGACTGAACTCTGCCTAGATTTGCAACCTCTGATTGCATGGATTGGTGCAAAGTTTCTATCAGAAGTCTTCAAAAACGTAGTGTAGACAAAAAGGAGATGGTGAGATGAGAGCTGGAGGAAGCCAAGGGTTAAATGGTGTCAGTCTTTCAGTTGTGTTAAGAGAACCCACTGTAGCTTGTGTATGTGGTGGATTGTGTTTGTACCAGCAGTAGGGGCTCTACTTCAGAAGAAGGCAAGGAAACTGCTGCCCCTTTGTGCAGTAAAGCTGCTATAGGGCATAGCAGATACTAGGGCAGCACCATGGAAACAAAGCTTCTGCTGTCTGGGTGGTACTCGAGGCTCAACCCAATTCCCAAGTTCTAATTTTGAGAGAAGACACACCCCGTTTTTTGCAGGGAGTGCCAGGAGCATCACTGGCTTTGAGTCTGTGTTTTATACACCACAGAGTAACTTCAGTAGCCCTGCAGCCAGATCCTGATCTCTGAGCTCCTTGGCCCTAACTGCTTTCCTTCTCATTGCCTCCAGCAATTAGCCATTTCTTGAAGAGCTTTCTGCCTCCCCAGTGCTTGCAGCAGAGTAGGCTGTCAAGGTAACAGTGTCGCTGTCCTCGGATAATTTAGGTTTTGATGACAGGCACAGATTGCATCTGATACAGCCAGCAGTTCAGGCTGCATTGCCTTGGGGTGCAGTGGCCCACGGTAGGCAGGGTGGAGTGTTACCCTCGGGTGTGATTAGAGTTCATGGGGAGTGAAGGGTTAGTGACAGCTGCCCGTCAGATCTCCAGAAGAAGCCAGCAGAGCCCACTGCTGCTTCCTGCCTTCCTGGGACGCATCCGAGCCTGCAGCTCCATCCCACAGCTTCAGAGGGGGCTGGGAGAGGAGGCTGCATTTGGAACTGAGCCTCCAGCAGCCCGGGGACACAAAGATTCCCCTGGAGTCGGTGCTTGGGAGAGACATTTCCCAAGTCATCGGAGAGTCCTGGATCTTTTGAGGGTGTGAAGCCCCACTCCAGATCCTCTCCTCTTGCAGGTGGTGGGTCTGAGCAGCACTGGGGAGCACAGCCTGAGCTGTGTCCATCCCCACGGAGAGGAGGGGAGTGGGGCTGGGGCTGCGTTTAGTGCCTTGTGCTGCGGTTTCTGGGAAGCTGCTGAATCCTGCAGCAGCCATGGAGGGTGCCTAGGGCTGGGGTTTGCTTCCCACCGTGCCCATCTCCCCTCCCCAGTCAGGGAACTGAAGTGTGCCCCTTGGTTTGGGAAGGAGGCCGAGCTACTGGGGGCAGTGTTGTCTCACAGCTGGGACCTTGGGGTGGCTTTTGGCTCTGACCCTGGTCTGTGGGCTGGGCTCTCATTGATTCAGCTGCCCTGTCTCCCCTGCCTGAGCGAGGGGGCTGGTACTTCCCTGCTTCCCCAGAGTGTTGTAGTGGTTATTTATGGGAACTGAATGTTTGCAGAGGGCTTAAATGCTTGGCTGCTGGATAAATGCCCTGGGTTTCTGACTCCTGCCTGCTTGGTGCTGTGCCATCCTCGTGAGAAGGCAGCAAAGCCTTGTCCTGTACCAGCTCTCGGGAAGCTGGATTCTGCTGTGCTAGGTAAAGGGCACCAGAACACAGACATGGACTCGTTTTGACAGGCTTATTGGTAACCTTGGTGCTGCCTCCTCACCCCTCCCTGTGCCTCAGCTCAGCCCTGTGGTACACACCGTGTGGCAGGTACCAGAGGCAGCAGGATCTCACCCTGCTCTCGTAGCTGCAGAACCATTCAGTTTTCTTTTAAAGCACCAGAAAAAAAAGAGTAGTTTTGTTTTCTGCCCAACTTTACTTTTTGTTTCAAGGCGGTGCCATCAGTTTCCCAAACAGAGACACCCCTCTGATCCTCAAGATCTTGCAATGAAAATAGACAAGGCAAAAGAAAAAGGAAGTTTTCCTGTTCTTCAGCTGGGCTCTAAAAGCTTTGTGCTCCTGGAGAGCGAGGGAGTTGCCCGAGGTCACAGGGGGAGGTTGTGTCTGAGGCGGCCACAGAGCCCTGCCAGTCTTCTTTGGGGCAGCTGAGTGTGGTAAACACGAGGGCTTGCCCGTGGGGCAGCCTGAGGGGGGGGTCTGGCTGTGTGACCTGCTGGGGGTGCAGGTGGATCTGCTGCCACTGCTCTGAAGCATCTGCAGAGTGGAGAGCTGCAATACTGCTCATCTGAGCCCCGATGGCCACAGCGCTCAGCCTTGCTGGGCCCTGGCTGGGGTTCCCTGGGGCCTGGGGAGAGCACCCCTCCATCACTGTGTCCATGCAGAGAGCTGTCCCTGCACCAGCCCCTCCGGTGCACGGGGAGGTCCTGCCTCACACACCCCTCTGGAGACAGGTCCTCCCTGGGGACCTCCAGGAAGCAGGATCCACTCAGGCCGATTTGGTGTGACAGGAGGAGCAACATTTCACCACGAGTGTGTGCCAGGGTTCTGGATTAATCATTACTGCACTTAATGGGCTTTAACTCGAAGCTGGAACCGCTGGCATCACCTGATGACTCTGTGGGCAAAACCAGTGGGGTATCAGATTTTGGCATGGCTTTGCTACCCGGAACTGGGGCGTCTGTGAGCACGAGGGAGTGGAGAGCAATGGTTAATAGGTGGGATGGAGTTAATCATTCACTGAATTCCTTAGCTACAAACTCTCTCCTCAGTGGTTCTTTTTTTTGGTGCGGTGCTGGAACGGAAATCGGGGTATGTGAAGCAAACCCACACTGAACAAGGCACAGTAGCCCTGGTGTGTGTTGGATTTCTTGCCTTTTGCTGAGGGTGGAGCTCCCCTGAGGCAAGAGATGCTTGAATGATCTGATAGAGCTGAGCAGGGCTGGGAAATCTGCTGTATCTGCACCTCTCACTTGGGATGCTTGGGCCAGAGGCTGGAGCAGGAAATGTCTGGCCGTTCACCTGCCTGAGATCTGTAGCTTTCTCACAGCAGTCTGTGGCATCACCAACACCTCAAACAGAAGTGGGAAAACTTTTCTTAATTAATAAAGCAGGAAGGATGCAGTTACTTGCAAGAGTCTGGCCCTGCCAGCCAAAACGTGAGTCAGCTCCCTCTCATAAATTGGAGATTAAAAATAAACCAAAAAAGGCCAAATGTTGTTGCTTTCTGGGTTTTGAGCCTGAAGTCCCATGTAGGAGACATTTGGAAGCATCCATACGTCTCAATAAAGAGATGTAGAGGGGAAAAAAAAGATTTCAGCAAAATAAAAGAGAAAGAAAAAAATAGAGGTTATAATTTAATGTCACGATTCCAGGAGACAGCTTTAGGGAACTTACCCATTCTACAG
>NW_008585619.1:581-934 GCF_000691845.1 Merops nubicus | reverse complement strand
CGACTGGTTTGGGGTGGGAGCATTCTGGTTCCACTGGGCTGGTTTGCTGCCTCCCACAGAGCAGGGTGCTCCTGCAGGACAGGGCTCCCAGAGACTGCTGTCCCACCAGTGTCACCCCAAGGCTTTGAGCTCCTTGTCTGCTCTTTACTGTCATTTCTGTCACTGCTTGCAGAGCGTCCAGATGCCTTTACTCCAGGAGAAACCCAAAGCAGGACCAAGGAGGCTCAACTGGGCACCCTGGGGAAGGACCAGGCATTGCAGGGGAGCAGCTGGCAGCGTTTGCTGATGCCTGGCTGGCACTGAGCTGAAGCCAAGGTCCCTGCCATGGCACGGAGCCGCTGGGGCCTAAGTGG
>NW_008585619.1:0-544 GCF_000691845.1 Merops nubicus | reverse complement strand
AGGGGGGCAGCGTCTGCTGGGGAAAGTCTGGAGGAGACAGAGTGTCTGGGTCTGTCTGCCCTTACTGGGCAGGCAGGGGCAGGGCTTGGCAGCACAGGGCACAGGCAGGGCTCACAGGAGTGCTCACAGATGTCCCCGTGTCTCACACAGGGACAGGGAGGTACCTGGAACAGTGAGACATACCAGACTGCTCTGAGGTTTCCTCTGGTTTTTCACCCTCTCCCAGCTCGTGAGCAGCTCGCCCAGGGTCTCCAGCAGTGATGCAGACACTTCTAGCTCTCCTTGGCCTGTAAAGAAAAGGAAAACCCTTTGCTCCTTGGAGTCGGGCAGTAAAATGTCAGCGTCGCCGGCCATCTGCCGGGAGCAAAGCAGCAGCAGCCAGGGCAGATCTCGCTCCTCCTCCTCGGGCAGCAACAGATACAGCGGGTCCCACCCAGCCCACCTCAGGAGCAGGTTTCAAAGCCCTCTCTGGAGTTCTCTCTGTCCAGCAGCCGGGGAAGCTGAGGCACGGGGCACGCGCGGGCTGCCGGAGGGCCAGGAGGGC
>NW_008585618.1:0-1323 GCF_000691845.1 Merops nubicus | reverse complement strand
TCGGCTCTTTCGGGGAGAGCCAGGTATTGAGTTTGCTGGAACCTCCTATTCAAAGCCTGCAGCTGCAAACTGGAATAAATAGTCCTGGGTTTGCGGATTTTTTTCCCTTTCCCATTAAAGCGAACTTCCCCTCCTTCTACCACAGTGCTTTTCTCCGATTCGGCCCCTACAAACAACAAACGATGCAGAATAAATAATATTAATAATAGCAGCAATAGTTATAATAGCCGCAACAGCAATAGCAGCAGCAATAGTAACAATAACAGCAGCAACGCCAACAATAACAGTAATGAGAAAGAAGAAAAGTGAAGCTCCAGTAACGCTAACAAAGGCTCCGGGCGATTATGGCAGCCCAGGCTTCTTCCCAGAGAAAGTTTGCTATTTTTACAGGCTGCAGTTTAGGTTTAATTACACTTAATTGCATACATTGTTTATAGCGCTACGCAATAAATAATTACGAAGACTAATACGTGCACATCTGGGTTGATTTCTTTTCCAGTCAGGCATTGTGTGCTCTGTGTACTGCTCCCCTGTGATTCTCAGCCTCTCCTGACTAATATTTTCTAATTTAATTTAATCTTTCCCCCCGATATATTTTTTTTTTTTTTTTTTTTTTAATACAAGCACCCTCCCTCCCTCCTTCCCTTTCCACCCTCCCTCCCTCCCCCTCCCCAAAGCCGAGTGCACCTACCTGTCTCCTCTAACCGGGTCTGAGTCAGGCTGGAGCTGTTGGGGTAGGACTGCACTGAACTGATGTAGGGGTTGGTCGAGTGGCTGCTGACCGAGTTCACATAGGGGTAGCCCAGCGGTCGGGAGAAGGACGAAGCTGTGCTGTACGAGCTCTCGGGCTGAGAGTGGGCCGCGGAGTGTAAACAGTGCATGGAATAGTGTCCGTGGGACATGGGAGAAGGAGACATTTGCTGGCTGGGCGGCCCAAACTCCATAAAGACAGCCTTCCCTGAGACGGGGCTATTTAGACTCTCTGGCATAGTAGTCATGGTCATTTCTTGTCGCTTGGTCTGTGTGTGTGTTCTCTCTTCAGCTTGCCTTTTTGGGGTCTGTTGTGTTTCTCAGGACAGGAAAGAACCCAATTTAAGCGGAACAGGGGGTTTCACTTTCCATTCATAAGAAAATGGAGTTTGTCTCTTTGAAAAGTCTAAGCATGATGCTGTAGATCTACACAAACTCGCCTAAAAGCTTTGACTCAGCCAAGTCTATGAATATTCATGAGCTGGCGGAGCTGATTGGTTCTCCGTCTTGCATAATCGCTTTGGATTGGTCCAAGGCGCTCGGGGCTCGGCCGGACCCCGGTGAGCGCGGAGA
>NW_008585617.1:0-2782 GCF_000691845.1 Merops nubicus | reverse complement strand
GTTCAAAAAATGTGTGGACATGGCACCTGGGGACATGGTTTAGTGGTCATGGGAGTGTTGAGTTGACGGGTGGACTTGATGATCTTGGTAGTCTTTTCCAACCTTAATGATTGGATGATTCCATGTTTCCATGGTAGCTGCGGGCTGCCACTAGTAACAGCACTCATTCAAACCTAGGCCATGATCCTCTCCAGTGGCTTTACTATATTATTGTTTGATGGGTGTTTGGGTTGTTTTATTGGTAGAATATTTTCTGGTTTTGGATGTCTGGCAGCTAGGCGTTGGTATGTTGGCTGCTTCAGGTGGCAGCTGATGCCCAAATCATACTGTAAATTCAGCCTTTTGTTGTTTAAGACATGTCTAATTGGGCAGAAATCTTTTTTTCTAGAAGATTTGCCATTTTTTGTGGATTTTTTTTAGTCTCTAGACTTCGCAGTTACACTGGGGTGTCCTTTCCATATGTAATGGAGCCCCTTACTCTGCTTTCCATCTTTTGACTCTTTGGTGCTGTTGGGGGAAGTAACAAATATTCCTGAAAGAAATGTGTTGTGAACAGCTGCTTTGACTTGGTGCTAGAAAATCCTTTGAAAATTTAAAGCTATTAAGAAAACTGAAATTTTTCTATACTAGCTCAGCAAGATACTACTTCAATTTCTCTATTTCTTGCTGTGGAAGACTCACCTGTGGTGTTCCTCTTTGTTCTAGGTGAAGGCCAGCTTCCCAACAAGGCCCAGTAATGCCCCAAGCTTTTCCAAGCAGATGTTGAATCCCTTGTCAAAGGAAGTCAGCGTTCCCACTCGAGAGCAGTAAGTCCACTAGCTATCGACCATTTTGGTTATTTTCAGGGCTCAGAAATGTACCCATGTGAAGCTGTTGACTCTGCAGAAAAAAATATCAAACCCTTTCAAAGCCCAGTGTTTTGGGCTTTAAGATTTTACCAAATTCCCTTGATTAGTGAGAGGATGGCCCAGGACACAGCAGTCCTGAGACAGGTTCCTCTCTACAAACCCTGAATGTTCTTTTTCTTCTCGTTTGTTTCATTTACACCTCTTTATAAAGGTGAGGGAGTTGGGGCTGTTCAGCCTGGAGAGGAGAAGGCTCTGGGAAGACCTTCTGGTGGCCTTCCAGGACTTCCAGGGGCCTGTCAGGAAGCTGGGGACAGACTTTTGAGGAGAGCCTTTTGGGACAGGAAAAGGCGGGGTGGGGTTTGGAACTAAAAGAGGGAGATTTAGACTAGGGGGAAGGAAGAAATGTTCTCTGCTGAGGGTGCTGAGCCCCTGGCCCAGGTTGCCCCGAGAGGTGGTCGCTGCCCCATCCCTGGAACCATTCCAGGGGAGGTTGGCCGGGGCTCTGAGCAACCTGCTCTAGTTGCAGATGTCCCTGCTCCCTGCAGGGGGGTTGGACTCAATGACCTTGAAAGGTCCCTTCCAACCTACACTAGTCTGTGATTCTCCTTTAGGATTTAAACTATGCCACTGATAAAATTGGCAGGTAATTCTTCCAGACCTTTATAAGAACAAGGGTTGTGTTTGTATTTGCTTTTATTTTTAATAAGGGTAATGAGGGTAAGTCAGATTAATTACTGATCTGTCTCCTTTGTTTTGCCATTACTCCCTCCCGTCCATGTGAAGGACAACTGGTGAAATCCTGTAGTATTGCACATTGCAAGACTAGATCCAACAGATTTTCTGCACCAATTCCTGCGTTCTGTCCCTTGAAACAACCACCAATGTTTGTGTATTTAGCTAGTGACATGTGAGAGAACATGCTCATTTAGAGTTTGTTTATTTAGCATCTGTAGGAGATCATAATTTTCCTCTGTATGTCTTTGAAGTTCAGAGGGACCCTGTGCCACCATTATTTGGTCTGAACATCTGGTTTGGCAGCTCCCAGCAGACACTGCAACTTCACTCGCAGCCAGACTTTTATCCAGCATGGAGAAAGGGTGGTTGCAGTTGAGTTCCATGCAAAGCTCAGACAGTAAATGCCATTGCTGATGTCAGTTTAAAGAGCTACTTTCGTCCATCGGTGGCTCTTTAACACATCAGAAGATCTTAGATAGGAGAAAAAAGTTCTTTAATATAGGGGTGATAGATCACTGGAATGGGCTGCCTAGACAGGTGGTGGAGGCCCCATCCTTGGAATCACCCCTATTTTTAGAAAGGGTAAAAAAGGCAGACCCTGGGAACTACCGCCCTGTCAGCCTCACCTCTGTGCCTGGGAAGATCATGGAGGAGATCCTCCTAGAAGAAATGCTAAGGCACATGGAGGACAGGGGGGTAATTCAGAAGAGTCAGCCTGGCTTTACCAGGGGCAAGTCCTGCCTGACCAATCTGGTGACTTTCTATAATAAAGCAACTGCACTGTTGGACAGGGGAAGAGCTGTGGATGTCATCTATCTCGACTATGCTGAGGCCTTTGACACTGTACCCCCGTAGCATCCCTGATAGCATCCGTTCAAGATCAGGCTGGATGAAGCTCTGAGTAGTTTGATCTAGTTGGAGATGTCCCTGCTTGTGGCGGGGGGTTGGACTAGATGACCCTTGGAGGTCCCTTCCAGCCCAGATGTTCTATGATTCAAGGTCAGGCTTGGTGAGGCTCTGAGCGACCTGCCCTAGGTAGAGATGTCCCTACTTGCGCAGGGAGGCTGGACCTCTCTAGATGTCTCTAGAGACCCCTTCCAGCCTGAAAGGCCCTATGTGTCTCCGCTGGGTATCCTTAGCCCCGTGCGAGCTGTCCCTGTTCTCTGTTGGGAAGCAGGCCTGTGTGCAGCAGGGCGGGT
>NW_008585616.1:0-1491 GCF_000691845.1 Merops nubicus | reverse complement strand
CGTGCGACGCACGGGGACGTGCGAGGGGCCGGTGCCATGCACGGGGCTGGGCAACAAGGGACTCGTGCAACACGCGAGGACGTGCAAGAAGATTCGTGCCACGCACGGGGCCGGGCAACAAAGGACTCGTGCAATGCACGAGGGTCACGGGTGAGGCACGAGGTGCAGCGAGGGACTTGTGCGGCGAGGTTTGTGCCGTGCACGAGGGTTGTGCAACAAGGGCTCGGTGCCACGCACAGGGTTGGGAGTGAGGGACTCGTGCAACGCACGGGGACGTGCAACAAGGTTTGTGCCACATGTGGGGTCGTGCAACAAGGGGCCAGTGCCATGCACAGGGTCGGGCAATGAGGGACTTGTGCGATGCACAAGGAGGTGCAACGAGGTTTGTGCCATGCACAGAGCCAGGCAACAAAGGACTTGTGCAACGCACGGGGGTCATGCAGCGAGGGACGTGGGTGATGCACGGGGTGTAATTTGGGACTCGTGCAACAAGATTTGTGCCATGCACGAGGGTTGTGCAACAAGGGACCAGTGCCATGGAAAGGGTCGGGCGATGAGGGACTCGGATCACCTTGTTGCACGGGGTGTCACGAGGGACTCGTGCGACGCACGGGGATGTGCGACGAGGTTTGTGCCATGCACAGAGTCAGGCAAAAAAGGACTTGTGCAACGCACGGGGTCGTGCAACAAAGGACTTGTGCAACATGTGGGGGTCGTGCAACAACGAACTGGTGCCATGGGCAGGGTCGGGTCACGAGGACGTGGTCGATGCACAAGGTGCAACGAGGGACTCGTGCAATGCACGAGGATGTGAAAGATTTGTCATGCACGGGGTCGTGCAACAAGGGACAGGTGTGATGCACGGGGTGTGATGAGGGGCTCGTGCGACGCACGGGGGCGTGTGACAAGCTTTGTGCCTCGCACGGGGTCTTGCAGAGAGGGACTCGTGCAACGCACGGGGCCGTGCAATGAAGGATTCGTGCCATGCACGGGTGGCGTGAGAAGGGCCAGGTGCCAGGCACGTAGTCGTGCAACGCACGGTGGTTGATGCTGAAGGACTCGTGCAACACACGGCGTCGTGCAACACGTGGCATTAGCCGTGAGTGACTCATGCAATGCACGGGGCCTTCCACACTCCGGCACTTGTGTCAGATGTGCACCCTTGTGTGGCGGAGTCCTGGTGCAACAGGCTCCTCCCCCTCCCACAAAGCACGGCCCTGGGCAGCGCAGATCCCCGTGCAACGCCCGGCCCTCGTGCAACACCCTCGTGCAACGCACGGCGTCATTGGATGGCGGCCTCGTGCAACGCGTGGCCTCGTGCGAGGCACGGCCTTGCTCCCCTTTCACGAGGGGCATCCCCAAGGAGGACGTGCAAGAGACACAGCCAGGTGGCGTCGGCCTCGTGCGACACAGGGGCCTCGTGCAACAGCGGCTCCAAGGGACAGCGGCCTCGTGCAACACGGGGCCTCGTGTGACAGCCGGGTGGTCGCA
>NW_008585615.1:418-623 GCF_000691845.1 Merops nubicus | reverse complement strand
CACTGCAGTCAACACCAAGAAGGACTCGGAGTCTGCACCCGTCAAGGGGGGCACCATGACAGACCTGGGTGAGTCTGAGGTGCCAGGGCAGGGTGTCACAGCACATTCCCCAGCACTGCAGCCCCAGTGGTGCCCAAACCAGCCCTTCTCTCCTCTCTTCCAGATGAGCAGGAGGATGAGAGCATGGAGACAGCTGGCAAGGTGA
>NW_008585615.1:0-233 GCF_000691845.1 Merops nubicus | reverse complement strand
GGACGCGTGTGCGAAGCCCCCCCCCCCCCCACCTGCCACTGGTCTCTGGCAGGACGAGGAGGAGAACGGCACCGGCAGCAAGGGGGAGCAGGCCAAGAACCCCGACCTGCACGAGGACAACGTGACGGAGCAGACCCACCACATCATCATCCCCAGCTACGCGGCCTGGTTCGACTACAACAGGTACGAGGACGAGGAGGGGGCTCCGGGGGCAGCCCGAGGACGAGGATGGC
>NW_008585614.1:0-1596 GCF_000691845.1 Merops nubicus | reverse complement strand
TTTTTTTAGAAATGTTCTGTAATGTATCCAAAAGTCTGACAAAACCCCAATTATTCATATTAAGAATTATGTTTGTTAAATATGGAAACTTATTACTGAAAGTTTTTTCAGAGTATTTTCTTGACAGAAGGCACAGTAAGAAACTCCACGTGACAAAGGACTTCTCTGAATTTTATCATGAGAAAACATTATTGTTTAAAGATGTTTTGAGAGATCAGAATGAAACTATGAGTTCCACGTCACTCATTTCCAAGGCCAAAGCTAGTTCTGCACAGATCCCGACACAGTTTGAAGTATCTGGAGGCAAATCAAAATTCTAGCTGGAAACCTTTCCTAAAAGACAACTTTTGGAATGTCTGTATAGCCCATGCTTTCCAGAGCTGAGAGGTCTCATTCTCAGAACCATTTTTACACTCAGCTGTAGTTTAGTGGTGTTAAGAAGTCCACTGCTTCTTTTAAGTATTAATTTTGCCCTCAGAGGTTTACAGTGAGGGACAGATTCTCAGATATTGTACACCAGCATCACACCACTGAAATTAATTTGTCCCTGTATTAAAAGAAAGAGTGATTTTCAAAACCCACGATCAGAAGCATGGCCAAAGGCCAAACAGATCAATGTAGCAACATGAAATAGCCAGGTGACTACAGAAAGGAGGAAGCTGGGGCAACGTTTTCCTAAATCATCCATGTTAGAGAATGAGCTATGAGAAATGAATAATGGAATGTAACTTTCCTTCCCCGACTGTTGGTTTGGGTGAAAAAATAAGAAATGGGGAATATGGATTATTTTGAAGATCCTGCTTTTGCTCAGTTAATCTGGGCCAGATGTTGGCTTGAATTTTCAGTTTAAGCTCTCTCCAAAATGTATTTGGTTTGAAAGTTTTCATCATTTCAGTGCTATAAAAGTGAACATCAAATAAAATGTTGCTTTCATTATCTATTATTTTCAAGACAAGACCTACCCCACCAGCTGGTGTCAGGTAAACACTCTGCAGCTGAGTTTGAAGTGTTCAGCATTTCCTCTCAGCATAACTTGAATGCCCAAAAGTGACAAGCATTTCACTAAAGGGAACCAAAACAAAACCAAAGGAGCTAAACATGGACCTCGGCTCCAGCAGGTGGAGTACCCTACCACTCTTATGACAGAAAAAGGAGTTGGCATGCCCCATATGAGCTGAACTTCAGGAACGGTGGCCAGCCAGCACCTGTTTTTGGTGGCTGGAGTTCAACGGTGCTGAGGAGAACGCTGAAGGTCTTCAAACCACCTGCAACAGCGCTGTGGAGGTACTGATGTGTGCTGTGTTTCATGGACCACCTCCAACGGAGTTAAGGCTTGGAACAAAATGTTTGGTTTTTGTTTTTGTTTTTTTTTTTCATTATTTTAACTCACCCTAAGATTTTTCAGTCACTAACGGTTCTACATGGGGCATACGAGACGCAGGGCTCTGACCCTAAGAGAATTCGTGCTAGGACGGGAGGAACTGGGCTCAGGTTTAGCTCGGACGCTGGGAAGTTTCTCTCCTGACTGTGGCGAGGCGCTGGGCCGGGCTGCGCGGGGAGGTGCTGGACTCACCGTCCCTGGAGGGGCTCCAAAAA
>NW_008585613.1:0-4574 GCF_000691845.1 Merops nubicus | reverse complement strand
CTCTGGCTCTGGTGAGCTGCCCCACTATAGATAACTGCAAACAACATGGCACTATTAAGTATTTCTGGTGTTCCAACTTCCATAAATATTCTTAAATTCTGATTTGCACACAATGAGTAGCCACCTATTAAAGAATGTGTTCTACACAACCACCAAATTACTTCACAGAGTGCAGTTCATTTAATTCACTAAGGGATCTTCTTCTAAGAAAGATAAATTACTGGTTTGCATACACAAGGTGCTAGATGCCATTTTTAACAAAACAGAAAGCAAGGGGTACATCCAAAATTAATAAAAGCATTTTAGAAAAATTAAACTTGATGTCACTTTTTTTAAAACATACATGAATTAAGCTTAACACACCAGCTTGCTTTTCTCTTACAGTGGAAATAACAAAGATGACAATAAGGGAGCAAAAGCCAAAAGAGCTTCCATGAGTATGTTACAAAGCAGGTAGGACCTAAGGTCCTTACAAAAGTTGAAAATTGTATAGGAGAGACTAGATAAAGCTAGAGATAGCCAGCTATGGACAGAGGTTAAACACTGTGTTCAAATGCATCAGCAGTGCTCCTAGACTAAAATAGCTGTAAGTAGAAGATGCCTGTATCACACTTTGTACTCTACTATATATTAGATTTTCTAGATGTTTGCCATACTCCATGACAATTGTTGAACAGTTTCACAGATTTTTATGTGAAAGGAGCTGTTGACATGTTTAATCTAATCTCTTGTCACAAAGCAAACCATTTCCCCTGATAGCCGTAGAGTAAAAGGAAAGGCTTCAGAGAAACCGTTTTAGCCTTCAGTTGCATTCCACAAGCAAAGACGGCGTCTGCCCATGTCCAGCACTCTCTGGGAAGACAGCCCTGAAGGTGACCCCAGCAAGCATGTTGCAGAGGAAAGCAGAACAAAATGGTATCGTCACTGACCTGGGGGCAACTCTTTCCTAAAGCAAAGCCTATGTTTCTGTGAATGTAAACTCGCATCACCAACCAAGCATCTGAGAAAGGTCAAATCCTCTCCACAACCTGCAGGGCTGGAACAACCCTAATGTTTAATATGCTCAGGCTAAAGGAAGATGTTTTAGCACAACTGGGAACGGGTACAGACAGGTGATGGGGGTGGGAGGGCACCCACTCAGGAGAGAAGAGAATCTTTCCTGACCCTTGCTACCAACTACCAAAGTCGAAGCACAAAATGTAACTTATACTCTTCCAAATACAAAGGTATTTTCCTGGTTTAACAGTAAAGTGATTTTTACTGTATTTTGATTTTTCTTTTTAGCCACAATACCTCCTGATACACTAGGCCAGTGTAGGAACAGATTCAGACTCACAAATTACAAGGGTCAGCAGTATCCATTATTGGTTTTGTCCTGCTTAAACCAAAGTGCATTATGCTCCTTACTCAAAGTCTAGGAACCCTCATAAAGATGTTATCTATTAGAAAGTTAACATGAATTTAAATTTAATCTCTACCACGTTTGCTGGTTTAAATGCCTTTTGAAGATAACGAAGAGCTTTCTCTCTACTTTCAGTCTGCTAGTAACAACAAAAGGCAGGTTTTCCCTCACTATTTCAAAATTAAGGCTAAAGCACGACCATGTCAGCAGTTACTTATTTTTCAACCCCGATTCAAGGCCATAGTCACTGCCAACTGCATATGTGTGAAAGATGCATACAAGATGCTGGCAAAACTTGAGTGACAGGCTCATGTATCTCATATCCACCAAACACACCACCTGCATAAGGCTAGAGCGCAAACTCTTGGTGACATGTTTCTGACACTGTCTAAGCTATGGAAATTCAACTGCATTTAATCTGCATTCTCAAAACACATGTAACTAATAAACATGCTTGCCTCAATTCTGAGGTTCCTTTGAATCACTCTTCCCCCATGCCTGCTTCTTACATAAAGAAAGATGATGGGCTTTTCCTTTCTGCAGTACACGGATCACTCTGAAAACACTGAACTGCAGTTATATCTGTACATACGGCTCTCCTAATCTGATTACTGTGTGATGCTATGGAAATTCACTAAAATAAACTGTCCTTATCCTAGACTTACCAGGAAGAATATCCAACTAAATAAAAAAATTTTAAAGAGTTTTCATAAATACACATCAAATCAATAAACTTAGAATTAATAATCCAAAAGAAGCTATCCTAACTTTTAAAGGAAAACATTGAGCTTGTATTGGAGATTTATTTATTAAAACAAAAAAAGGAAAGTTACAATTAGCTGAAAAAGATACAAAAAAACTTCACATTGCAATAGAGTCAAAAGCAACAGTTGGGACTTATTTTGGGCTATGAATCAAAATGTTGCATTTTACTCATACTTCACACAGTAACACAAAGCAATTGGAATTTATTTAATTTATTTTTTCACTGGTAGTCTTATTTTCCTTTTCAATTCACTATTTAAAACCTTTCTGTGAAATTAAAGATTTCTATAAAATGTAAATCACATTGTAAGGACAGTTTATACCTAACTGGCAATGCAAAAAAAACCATTAACCTTTCCAAAGTGATAGATGTGTTTAATTTTTTAAGTCTGCCTTACTATACAAAGTAAATATATCAAATGTATGACATATGAATATACATTTACTATTTTATCTGATTAATAAATGTAAGAATGATTGTATGCAGAGCAAAGATCCACCTAGTGTCTTCCCGCCAGAGAAAAAAGACTGCCCAACAGCAGTTACCAAGAAAAGGGGAAAGCTCACCCCTGAAACTTCTCCAAGAGATGGGGGAAGATTCAACAGCATGTGGCTCAGCGACTTCCCAAATTTAGAAGCAACTGATATATTTTTCTTGTGCATAATTGTCACATTGCCGTGTGAGCTTTCAGCGTCTTCAGCAACCTGCTCGAACACCAAGACCCAAGTGTTCCCTACCCATCGCACACACTACAGTCTGCTTTTTACCAGGGAGGTCAACACCCCACAGCTTTGCCTCATCCCTCCCGTTGTGCCATTGGAGGAGGTAGTGAGCAGTCACTTCTCACTTCCCTTCTCCTGCCAGTCACTATTTTCTAGCCAATTTCATCACTTTATTAAACCTAAAACTGAAGCCAACAAGAACCAGAAGATTCATTCCCTTGTGAGACCACCAAAACACCTAGCAAAGCTTATAATATAACCCAGAAATGATAATAAAAGAGCTGGAGCCACTGCTTTCTATCAGATAAAGAAAAGGCCGAGCTTACTGGGATTGCCAAATAGCAGAATCTAATTAAAAATGTTACATTAACACCATAGTCCAAGAACAAAACCTTAGACAAAGCCCTGAACGCAGATCAGATCTCCCACGTGTGCCTATGGAAACGGGCTTGACCCTACAAAGTGCTGAATGCTCACAGACCAAAGCATTAGGTCATGTGCTTGAATTTTAAGAATATCAATGTTGCCATCAAAGCTGGAGCAGAAGCCTATGCACCTTGCTCCATCAGGACAGCAACTAATTACTAACATCAAACTCCCCAATCATGTATGAACGTCACCCCTGAGCACAGAGGCAGCCGCAGGTGCTCTGCTAGAGCTTCAGGACCAGGACATTCATCAGACATTTCAGAATAAGACTTCTCCAGTTTTTCCTAAGCTTGCCCAAATTAAAATACTCTTTTTAAAGTAGTTTCACTTTTCTACAGAAATATCTTTACTAGGACTTTTAGGGGCTTAAAACTCTCACTGATAACTTGTATAACCTGAGCTGTACAATTACACATGGCCAATTCTGCTCAGGACACATCATGTTTTATCAGCTATGTGGGTTTTTTTTAAAAGCACATCGGTGCTCTCAGAGAGGTGCTGGGACTAAATAAGTCAGAAGCCCAGTTTGTAGCATAATTTCAACCAGCAAAAAATGGCACAGGTACTCCACATAATATCTGCTTTCACGAGAGTTGTGATTTTGGCTTCTGAGCTAATGTGTCACAGCGCAGGGCAGGAGCACGGCGCAAGGCTCTGAGTATGCCTCTCGTTTCCCTGACCATCTCTTAGGAACAGTGCCAAGTCAGACACTGGAAAGTGTATCCAGTGACGGAATATTTTGTGCTTTTAAAGCACCACTTTGGAACATTTACAACTGACTATTCTTTTTCTTATTAAGATGTCTGTTTCCTTACATGTCCATGAATATGGCACATTTGTCTATAATCAAACTGCACACATATACAAAACTAGAAAATTACAAAACACTTGCAGAATCCAATTTTTTTTTTAAGTTTAATTCTGTTTTCGTTTAATTACTTTCTCAAATAAGTGTTTCTGTGCTTTTAAATAAGAAATTGTGAACATATTTGTAAAGAAAGCTAAAAAAATTAACTTTTCAAAGAGGGAACACTCACAATGTGGTACTTGCAGCACAAAATTTTCTAAGCTTTCTTGTAATAAAAAAAAAAAAAAATCACTTTACTCCACCCAAAATTTGCTTTTCTGTCTCAAAAGTCCAATTATTAATTCTAATATAAATGGTAGGTCGTTCACCTTCTTTCATTTGTCTTCTGGATATATCAGTGTGCTAGCTAAGAATACAGAGGTAAGACATGGTGTAAATAAAAGTAGG
>NW_008585612.1:311-553 GCF_000691845.1 Merops nubicus | reverse complement strand
TCAGCTCATGTCACATTCTGCTCTCCAGGGAGAGGTGTCTGTACCTGGAAAGGCGCTTCTGAATCCCACCCTAGCTGCCGTGGCTCCAGGAATCCCCTTGTGCACCCATCGTTGTGCGGGTGTTAAGAGCCCGTCCTTGGTTAAGGAAAGCGAGCTGACACCGAAGTGTCTGCGCTGGAATGTGAGCCGAGGGCGGCGTGACCGGGCTGGAGCTGGATGTGAAGCAGTTGCAGAGGGAGGGT
>NW_008585612.1:0-202 GCF_000691845.1 Merops nubicus | reverse complement strand
TGTTCTCTGCAGGAGCCCGACCTGCACGCCTGTGGCTGGAGGGCACCGTGGGGCTGAGGGCAGGAGGAAGGCTCCTGGGGAGACCGTCAGCGCTGGCACATGTCGGCTGGAGGGCGCCTGGAGGCTGCCCCGTGCCCGGGCCTGCGGAGCAGCACTGCCCTGTAAATGGACAATGGGTAAAACTGGCCTTTTCTTACTGCCT
>NW_008585611.1:0-2338 GCF_000691845.1 Merops nubicus | reverse complement strand
CTGCTTCTGCAGCGCTGGGCACTGGAGTAATTTCCTTCCAGGGCCGCAGGCCTGTCCTCCCCGGGGCAGTGTCCTTGGGGAATCTGTTCCTCACCAACTCCAGGAATCGTGGGACGAGCCCGTGCCGCAGTTCCCTCGCTGGCTCTTCCACCGGGGCAGCCTGACCCCTTGAGGGGGGCAGGGAGGGCCCCTGCACATGCAGCTATTTAAAACCTGCTGTTTGGGGCCTGCTCTGCTGGGGAGGCCGGTGGTTTTGCTTTCACTTTACCAGAATTATATCAGTTGCTATTGAATGTTTTGTCTCTGCTGGGGAGTAACTCACCTTGCCCAAGTCTTTTCCAAAGCCAGGTTCCAAACAGTCTCAGGCTTTAGGATTTGCCTCACGAGCCCGGTGAGGTTGAACACCAGTGGTTTGGGGCCTTCCTGGCTTTGTAACGGCGGCGTGCGTGGGGCTGTGGGCTGCAGGGTTCCTCTTCCACCCCGTCACGCTGAAGGTGCTCTTCCCAGCTTTTGTGTACCACGTTCTTTTCTCATTCAGTGTTTCTTCTCCCACAGGACTATATTTGCCCACGATGTGAGTCGGGTTTTATTGAAGAACTTCCTGAAGAGCCAAGGTAACATGCTGCCCCAAACGCTGTTGCTGGAATGAGCTCAGTCTGCTTTGCTCTTCTACTTTTTCTAGTTAAAATGCAGTTTTGGGTACCAAGTACACTGTTTTTACTACTTCTGCCTGATGTTTGTCTCACCTTTCCTCTCTATGGGTAGACAGTGCTTAATTTGCATGGTGTGCATCCCCAGGTACATCAGCCATGGGAACACTCAGCGCCGTGAGCAGGGGAAGGCTGGGCGAGAAATGGGTTGATTTAAAGCAAACAAGAGCAAGCAGCAGAGAGGCCTTTGGCTTGGCCGGGGCGTGTGGTAGCTCTGAACGGGTTGGGGCAGTCAGGGTAGAGAACAGAGAGAACCCCCTGAGAGGGGGATCTGTGGCACGGGGAGCTTCAGTGTGTGGTTGAATAACTCTGCTCCGAGTGGGAACGGGGAAATGTTGTGGCTGAGACTTTGGACTCTGCCCGAGCAGCTGAGCCCGGCGCTCACGCGCCTCCCGCTGCCTGGGGAGCAGGATGTGCCCTGGCACTGTCAGAAGGGGCCGCGCGGCACACGGGGCTGTGCAGGGGCTGTGCCGGGGCCGTGCAGGGGCCGGGCAGGGGTGGTGCTGCCAGCGGGTTCTGTGCTGACGAGGTGATGTTTGGGCTGCCTGTGCCCGCCTCAGAGGCTGGGAACTGGGCTAGTCCTGACTGTGCTGGTGCTTTGCTGTGACCTTGGGAGAGTCGTGTAGTTGCTGAACCCCAAGGCTTTAGGCACTGTGAATGTCAAAGCGTGAACCTGAGCAGTAGATGTTCCTGCAAGTCTCTCAAAGCAGAAGCCCAACAGCATTAAGGGTTTTCCTTGTAATCTGTCCCGTTTGGTCACATGGGTATGCAACAGAGAAGTTCCTTTGATTCAAGATTAGATTTAAGCACGTTTGGGTCACAGTGAGCAGGGTTTGTACGTTAAGTCTTCTCTTCCTGGTCCTCCAGAGGATTAGCTGCTTTGTGAGGTGGATTGTGCTTGATGTCAGTCCTTGTTTCACATCGTGGTTCAGTTGCTCCTCTGTAGCTTTATAAAATTGGAGTCTAGAAGGGCAGGGGCAGATGGATGGAGTTGGGGGAAAATGAACATTGCAGGGAGGGAAACATGGAAATTGATACAGGCAGCTAAAAAATGAGCAGCTGAGGGTGGACTGGGTCCTGCCCTGGGTTGGGAGGTGAGCAGAGCTCTGCAGTCCCTGAGCTCTGGTGCATCGGTCACCTCCTGTGTGCCCTCACTAAGCATCAGTGGTATCTGCTTTTCCTGACAAACTCGGGTCCCTCGCTCCTCTCTGCTGGGAGGATCTTCTCATCGTACCCACCAGTACCCCTCACTCCTCACAGGAATGCTGATAATGAGACCACCTCCTCTACATCAACCAGTGACCAGAGCAGGCATCCGTTTGAGGTGAGCGAGTCCCCTCGGTCCCTTCCAACACTTTCTGCTTTGCTGTTGAATTTAAGTATTTTTCCATTAGTACATTGCTTAAATATTCCCTGGATTATGGTAAAATTTGGGAGAGAGGGTATTAATATCATTCTGCTGCTCCTGAAATCTCTGCGTGCTGGTTTTTGTGCGTGTTTTTAGCAGGCCTGTCGCCGGTAGCTCCGCCCTGGTGTGAGGGGCCAGGCTGGTTCTGGTGAGCCGGCCGGCCCGTGGCTGTGCAGTAGCCCCGGAGCTGTGGTCACTCCTCGCCTTCCTGTGCGGTCTC
>NW_008585610.1:0-11193 GCF_000691845.1 Merops nubicus | reverse complement strand
CTACCCCCTTCCCTTCACGCGACAGCTAGTCATTCATGTGAGTTAGGGCACAAGTGCTTTGTCATAACCAGGCTGCTGATGAAAAGCACTGTTGCCTGCCACACTGGTAGGGCTTCAGCACACAAGCAAAGTTCAGGCTGTACTCTGCTAAATTAGGTCGTTGGCCC
The DNA here is from genome assembly GCF_000691845.1 of Merops nubicus. Taxonomy (NCBI): domain Eukaryota; kingdom Metazoa; phylum Chordata; class Aves; order Coraciiformes; family Meropidae; genus Merops; species Merops nubicus. The sequence continues at coordinate 11,026 of NW_008585610.1, read as the reverse complement.
AAAAGCACTTGAAACCTGCACAAGTTTCTCCACTGCTCCTAACACCCTATACCATGTTTTTCAGAGCTGATCCACTCCCCTCTAGCAATATTTAGTAACAGTTGTTCCTCACAGAGGGGGAGGAGGAAGCAATGTCCTCTGTCTCCAGAAAATCCTTGGGGGATACATAGGAACAACCAAAGTCAGCAGACACTACCACTGCAACTCTGTGAGCCAGCCCAGGTGAGTGCAGCTCTACTCTCCTTGCATCACAAAAAGAGGAGGGAAAAAAAAAGTCTCGGCTGCTTATTCCATCTTGTACTAGATAAAAGTTTGACTACTCACCTTTCAAAGCATTATTTCCAGGGCTATTTGTAAAGAAATCTCTATGGTGATAAAACTTCCCAGAGCCAATTGCACACGCAGCCTTCATGTTAACCTACCATGACAATATTTTTCCTTTCCCTTTAACAGATGAAGGGTCAAGGTGTATAATCTGGAGTTTCTGAGGTCACTGGCTCACAGGGCAAGGGATATAATACATGTTTTACATTGCTATAAGCTTAAGCTTTGAAAGCTGTGGGGATTTTCTTGTCTAGCACTGTTCTCTCTTCCATTCCTCCCCTCTAAGGCTTACCCTCCTTCGAGTGGGATGCTGGACAGTGGTGTGAATCAGGAGCAGCTTTGCTGGTGCCAGTGAAACTTTTTCATGAATTTGAAAGCTACATAAACAAGAATGACATCAGGCCTCAGAGTCTGAAAATAAATCACCTCTAACAGAAAAATAGGGTGTTTAATGAGACTACTTATCCTCTTGAAAAAAAGCACAAATATTATTCAGACATGATTTTACTTAAAATTCCATCTAAAGAGGCTTTGTGACACATAGACTGACATCATGGCTAAGCAGGAAATAACTTTAAGTGTCTTGTCCCCACTTGCTCTTTCCAACCTTCTCACTTTCTTGATTTCCTCTTGCCCATGTCACCTCTCTCTCTTACACATAATTTTCAGAAGAGCAGTATATTTCCATTTCCTGAGTCTGGGAACATTACATTTCTTCTCCAGATCAAGACTTTCTCTGCCATTCCTTTTAGCAGGGCCCTTAAGCTCTCTCAAAGTCAAGATTTAGAATGGGAAGAACATTAAAGGAGTTTATAGACAGGTAGCATATATTTGGGCATTCCTAAGATGGGAAGTACAAGTCTCAGTATATCTCAGGAAAACCTTAGGTATAAAAATATTTAAAGTCACAGGACTGAAAGATTTACAGATTAGGAGGATTCTCAGATTTTACCTGTGTTGTTGAATGTGTGATGCTTGTCTCAGAACAGACTCAGACACTTTCAGAGTAAAAAAAAAAAAAAAATTCATGTGGTTTTTAGTTTTATTTTTCCTACCCAAACACAAAATATCTGAGGCCTATTTTAGACACATGTAAGAGCAGCTAGGATAGGCTGCTAGATTAAAAATAAAAAGCCTAGAGCTTGGGTTCACTTCTAGAGACAGCATTTAAATATTAGAAATTAATTATTTTCTCACTTGTTAGAAAAAAGCTGTTAGCGATACATGGAGGCAGGGACGAAGGCTCCAAACATTATAAAGAAAGTTACAGTTTGTAAGGGATTTTTCTAAGGCATTCATCATAATTCTCCCAGAGAAATCCTGATTTAAAAGGGGACAGACTTAGGCCAGCAGAAAATGGTTTGTTAAAGTTTCTGTCTACCTAGGGATCTGACAATTTAACAGCGTGCTGCATCAAAGCTTGACACAATGTTTGGCTATGTGTATTATCGACCAGAACTGAACAGCAAAGAGAAATTGTTGCTCAAAAGGACACAGGGGCTGCTGAGCAGTCTGAACCAATATGTTTCATAACCAAAATTATGACCACATCCGATATTCCAGGTGTTTTGATGCTTGGGCTCCAAAAAGTCTCTCTCCAGGCTCCAGAGCTCTCAACTCCTTGGACGCTTTAGGAACTGAGGCAGAGGTTTGTGGCAAAATTATACCCTGTTTTATAAGGGTATTCGGTAGAGGTTTTTTGGAAAAGACCTTGGGTAAAAGCACAACAGAGAATATCTCCAAAAGCTCTTTTGCAACTGAATGCTTTCCCCTGCTGTTGGCCCTCTACAACACCCTGCATCTGTCTGTCCACACCTGCAGGGCATTTAGTCTCCACTCCAGGTCAAAAAGCCAGAAGCAGTTCTCCCTGGTCCTTTCATGTGCTCTTGCATCAATAATTTGTGGTGGAGAGATGCCACATGAGAACCTCACAGAGATTTCTATGCAGAATTCAGATCCTGACTTGTAATGGTACCAGTGGAAATGGCTTTTGCCTCCCACCGGTGGAGATCTTGCTGCAAAGATGCCAGATAAAGCCTGGAGGGAGTCTGACTGATGTCATTAGATTAAATTCTCTAGTCCTCTGTGAATCCAACAGAAGTAAAAACCTCGATTCCCGGTAGATGGCACCACCTGTTTCACTTAATTTTTTTGCGGTTAGTGCGACAGCAGCTTGCAAACAACTGAGCCTGCAGAGCAAGATCTTAGTGGTCCCAGACGGCATCAGCTCTCGCCTTTACTGGAGGCTGGCATGAGAGCACAGCAAACCCAGATCAATACAGGGATACAAAATCTTCGAAAGAATGAAGACGCACCAGGGTTTCAAACAGTGTAGCTATGAAGAGGATAAAGGCATGCAAAGGCAGCTGTCCTCTGTGTACCACAGGGATGACTACATGGGCAGGGCTTTGTCCTGTGCTCTTCAAACACATTCCTTGCAGATCAGTTCCTTGCCTGGGGGCACCATGGGCTGCCCTGCCCATTCGAGGATGGGATTACAGCCCTGAACAGTGCAAGATAGGATGCTTCATAGCAGAATTGTCTCACTTGCAAGGTGGTAGAGAAATGTGTGATGCCAGCAAGACACCAGCAGCCCTGTCTTTTATCATCTGGAAGTCAAAGTTAGGGCTAACAGCTCCAATCTCCTCTGGAGAGGTGTTGAGTTAATTGACATACACATACACGTAAAAACCTTTAATTCTTATTTTCCGTAAAGATATAAAAATCAAAAAATCAAAATGAGCTAGTGTTTAACCAGGGAAAAGTCAGGCTAAGAGTAGCAGGAAGGGTGGTATTGTTTGAGTCATGGTGTGCCAGGGGACTAGGGCACCATTTCCAACTCACAGACACATCCTGTGTGACCTTGGGCAAAGCACACAGCCTCTCTGAGGCTTATGTCAGTGCCATTTTACACCACAGGCGTCAGAGGTGGGGGTACATGACATGTGGCAGCCAGTCTGTGCATGTGCTGATGTGCACATGCTGTGTCTAGTGCCTCCCAAACAACTGCAGCGGTCCGGCCTCAGCTCCCTTTTCCCAAAGCAGGCCAGAAATTGTGAGTGGCTGCAGCCTGTTCCCTTAACAGTACTGGTCCAAACAAGCAGACATGGTCTCTTCTCTTGACACGAAACCCAGCTCAGAGCCTCTGTCCTTCTAATTAAAATGCAGCTAAGGAATATTTTGAGAGTCTAACAAGCTCTCTTCAGCAGCCAGTTTTGAGCTATGAAGGGGAAAATCTAATTGTAACTGCTCAGCAGTGGTAGTTTGTGACTAAAGAACGAGGTGGCATGGAGGGCAAAAAGGCCCAACTACAAGAAAGGGTTAGACTGGCTGGAAGCAAGAATGGCAGAGACAGAAGGACTCCTTGCAAGGCAGTGAAGTTTCTCTTGGTGATGAGATAAGAAACAGGCTGAGCATTGTCTTGTAGTCATCCTGGAATGGGAGACGGGGTCCAAGCTCAGAGGCTACCTTTGGGCAGAAGAACTGGGCTGGGGGTGGATCCACAGCTGGTCTGAGGTTCCCCATGCAACCACTCTAGGGATAAGTGCTGGTGCAAGTGTATATAAGGCATCTGCTTGTGATGCATCTTTGCAGACTCCATGTAGAACCACTCTTTGCCAAGGGACTCTTCCCAGTACGTTGTTCACTAAATTTTTCTTTCATACTTAAGAATGAATGTTTAATTTGCCTCGAGTGGTACCGTAAGAATTCCCCAACATCTGCCATGATAATTCGTCTTCCAATCTGAGTTATCTGATCCTGCCCTATCAGAAATAAAAGGCAAACTCAGGACGCTGATGCCAAGTTCTGCACATATGCACAAAACATGCTACCAACAAGTCACCTTCACTGACTGGGAAGGACTTACCCTTTCCCATATGGAAAAAGCTCATGTCTTGTGTGATGGTGTTCAGGACCACTGATGACTCCTGTTAAGTACAGAGGAATGTCTTATCAAGTCCAGCTCTTGTCTGACTTTCTCTCTTGTACCTGAAAACTTTAAAGCCTTCTCTAAGCTTTAATAGGAGAAGATTAGTAACATCTAATATGAATTAATTCCCTTTCCTACCTTTGATGATCACCAGACCTCCAAACATGTGGTCAAAGGTTGTCAGTAACACCTTGGTAGCAGAAATTACCTGTTTCCTCTACCTCCTTGCCTGTTAAACACTCAGAAAAAAAAAAAAAAAAAAAATCCAGCAATAGCATTTTCCTTAGAAGCTAGATTACAGACGAATTTCTTTAAAGAACTGTCTAATCTCATTTCAAAGCCCTTGAGTGCTGGTGAGTCCCAAACCTGCTCTGCTGCACTATTCAATTACCCTCACAGCCAAGTGCTTGCTGAGACCAGTGCCTTGTCCCTATGTGCTGAGGGAAAGCTCCTGGCTGGAGGTAGACTTCTGGTGGAAAAGCTCATTTCCAGGGGACAACAAGTCAATAACATACTTCTGAAAAACAACCTGGCTTCAGTTGCATTATTTTTGCCAGCATCTTTGGAGCAGTTACCAGGCTTCCCTGCTTTGTTTCTGATGGTGGAAGCTGTATTTGGATTGACAGCCTGTATTTAATTTTATTTAATATATTTGCAGGATGTTTCCATTTTGGTCTGAATCTCTCTGACAGATCCAGAAGTCAATTCTCCAATTTCACAGCTTGCACAAGGGCAGATGAATGTTTGCTGGAGCTGAAACTGCAATTTATGCAGTGCTGGGTTCCCAGAAGGCCAGGCTACTGTACTTTTTCCTCTGCCCTTTTCCTGGTCCTCAAACAGTGCTTTTCAGTCTCTGCTCCTCTAGGTTTGGATTTATCTCCACTTGGGGACTGATGTCTTTTCCATCCATTTCCATCTGGCTTGTGCCAACTCCCGCATTTACTCATACATGTTTTTATAGATTCCTCCTTCAGCTGCCAAGGCAGGCTCCATTGTATAGAAGACACCGTTGCTCTCAGTGGAAACCTGCCCACCTCATCCAGCAACCAACCCAGGATGAAATCCATCACTTGGATAAACAATGGTAGGCCTGAGCCCAGCTCTCTGCTAGAGGCACATAAGACATTCATCAGTCCCCAGATCCTGCTTGATCTTAGGATACATTCTGTAAGCAGAATAGCTCTTACTGCTGCGCCCTGATGCGAAATGATGAGCGGTAGCAGGACAGTAAGAACACTTTGGTAAAAACTGGTGGCAAAATACCTTTGTTCCCAGAACCTCCTGTCTTCTAAGTTTGTATGACCTTTCTGTAGTGGCAAACAGAGCCAGAGTTTTCCCAGGCTTGTGTGTCTTAAACAACCCCGTCCCACATTATGGGAGATCTGCAGTGGCCTGCTATTTCAATCCTAGCATACTTCTGCCCCTTTCTGTCACAACTGTGACAAATCTGTCTTTGCACACAGACACTAGTTACACTCCTTTTCAGGGCGGTCTACCCTTTTGTGTCCGGAAGGCCTGCATTGCAATACCCACCCTAGGGTTTTCTGATCTTTGGAGAGCCCTGTAGTACTGGCTGAAGTCCAGTATGGTCATTTTCTATATGCCAATTTCAATGGGCATTGCTATGTTTTGCTCCTCAGCTCACACTTTACTTTGTTCAGGTTATGTCATGGGATTCATACTAAAGGCAGGTTCTTTCCTCACCCCATTTGCGTCTTCTACAGGACAATAAACCTCACACTGTTTGCTTTTTCCTTATGACTTCATTTTTTACTCAACAGCAATAAGTATCTTCTCACCTACATTTTGTCTATATTTTTATACCTTTCCCTCTGACTGTAGAGTACCAACACGCCATTTCTTCCTACCCTAATGAAGTTCTGGGCCTGAACTCAGCCTAGACTCATCACCACCAGATGAAGTTAACTCCTGCGTCAACTTCAAATGACCAAGCTTGCTCACACTAGCAAAGCAAAAGGGGAAATTCAGGACAGCCAACTGCCTTCTAACACCTAAAATACAGCCACAGTGGTATGGAGGGAATGAGCTTCTGATATTCCTTTCAGTTACACAAACTTCACAAGCATCTACCTCCACTCCTCTGAGCTGTGATTTACCCCAGGTGAAAGAAATAAGACGCTTATCTATGCCCATGATCATGTCTCCATTTCACCCCAAACAGAATTTATGCTGTGCCACAATCCTTTCCTCTCCTGATCCTGTGTAATGGGAAATACACCAGATGACAAGACAGAGCCACTCCTTTTATTCCTTTTGATCATATTTGATGTTTATATGTAATCTGGAGGACAGGTTAGAGCTGAGAATGAATGCAACCTGGCTTCAGTAAGAAGAGGTCACTTCTGGTAAAGCAAGTGAATGTTTTATTTATTGCTTCTAATGTTTGATGGGCCTTTTACCATATAATAAGGATGTAGAGGGAATGACAAATTTAATTCTTGAAAAAAACCTACAGCAATAAAATAGCCAAGAGAAGAGGGAAATGGAAAAATAATATCAAAAGAGTCAGTTCAATCTTGAGAAGGGACAGGCAACATCAAAACTCTAACAAGGAAGAGAAAACCCCTACCAGCATAAATAATGGATTAATAAATAAATAAATAAAGCAAGGAAGGCAAAGACAACAAAAAAGCAGTCTAAGTTGAGGTCCTCTTACTCATCAGTTGGTAGCATTGCAGCACTTCAACCATTGTTTCTTGCATTTCGTAAGGCCCTTTCTCCCCAGCCACTATAGTGACCACTATAGTGACCACTATACTCCATCATTATGTGACGTTGGAGCTTTTGGAAAGAACAGCCATGTTACTACTAAAATACATAGATGAATTAAGTGAAGTTAAAGAGGTTCCAGTACGCAGAACAGCTTATGCTGCTATTGCCCAAAGAGACGGGCTATTTATGAAGCAAAATGGGAATGCTGTCCAGCTGTAGAACGTTCATGGCACAGGTGAAGAGCTGCATTTCTCACTTGTGTATATTGATGGAACTTGGTGGGGGTGAGCGAGACAGCATCACTTTTACACACAAAACACCAATGAGCACCTCTCTGCCTTCAAACTTTATTACTCATCTTTTTAAGCAAAATATTTCTCTCCCCCTGGAGAGATAACATCCCCATTCTGTTATTGAATTGTTCCGTATACTCCATGACTTCCCGTGGCTCATCTTCTTCAACACATATGACTCAGTTTCTTCCTTTTCTTACTACCTTTGCAGTTGACAAACCCATATAAAATTTGCTGTCAACACAATGTTCCAAATACTTCTTGATGCTTTGCTGCTTCTAGATGAGTGTGCTGCCTTGCAAAGGCATTGAATACCTTTCTTTTACTGGGTCTGATCTTTTCTTTTTATTGTCCCTCTGAGATACTTTTTAGAATATCATTTTTATGAGCCACTTGGAGTGTGGAAAATCTGTCTTCCAGAGGAAAGCTTAAGAAGTTCTTGTGGTTTGGCTTACAAAAAAGAAGACAGTGATTAAGTCACATTCATGGGCTACATACTTCGGGATCAGATTTACGGAATCTGAGGTCTTGATAGTCCAACTCAGCTCCAAAAGCTCCTCCCATCCACAAACCCCAAACCAGAAGCCTTCTCTCCCCTCTACCCTCCAGTCAGTAACCTTGAGCCTGAATTCAGAGACCAGGGCACAAATAAGTAACTGCTGTAACTAGTCACTGGGACAATGCCCCTGATATATATAAAAAAGTCTGTATGCTTCAAGGATTTTAAGACAAGGCTGGGTGTTTCAGAGGTGCCCTCACTCAGGCAGAAGGTGAAGGCTTCCTATGGGATTTTCCAGGTATGCTTTTGTAGCCTGAGCTGCACAGATCTGAGAGAAAGAAAGATCAGCCTGGAGAACAGCATCTCTAGACCTGCTTTCACTGGCATTCATTTCCCTGGCTATGGACACCCAATGGCACAAAGTCTGTTCTCCCTGCACTCAAAGCTTTCTACCCTGCGCCAGACAGAAAGCAAAAAGGTTATCATCATTGAGTAGGTGTTAGCTAATGTGTTCAAATGTGAATGAGGCTGGCTGGCTGCATTAATAAGGCAAGTATCCTAGCTCTCAGACAGTTACCCCTCTGGAGTGACAAGCTTAGGAGGAATTCTGTGAGATATGCTTTATGGCAACTTTTTCTATTCCACAATTTGCAACATCAGCTGAAAGCCAGAGATGACAGCGATGTTGTGCTGAACAGCTCAGAAGTATAATTGGGTATGAAATGAAAACTGGTTTTGATGTAAAAGGATATCTCAGTCACACGCCCTTATATTTACCATGCTTTCACCCTCCCCCCAGATCTCTTTATCATTGCCTTTTATGGAGGAGCTGAACCAGAGCTCCTTCTTTATTATGCCTGGGCACTGAGTGCTTTGATCATACTGAAGTGTGGTATTGCACTAATTGCTAAACCCCACCTTTGATGTTGTTTGTGCAAGTGCTGTTTTGCCAGTGGAGAGAACGTAAATGCTGTTGTTTTCTGATTATTGTTTGTCATGTTTAGAAACAACAACAGCAAATCAGGGGAAGAAAGTGAATACTTAATGAAATGAAAAATTCTGCTGCTGCCTGGCTGCCAGCATCAACTGTCAGGCAGTTTCTGCAGTGGCAAGGCTGAGAAAGCCTGGCTGCATGCTGAATTGCAGGGAAAAGACTCAACCAAGCTACGTGCAGTGTTGCCCCTGGGGACCATGGCCAGCATACTGGTGTGGAAGACCACTGCAAAGGGAAAGCACAACAATTCCACTGGGGAAGGATGCACTCAGCTGACTGTACCCTACCCTGGGGCACCAAGGGGCATGGAAAGAGCAAGGTCTTGCCCCACTGCTCCCCAGAACAGCCATACATTGCCTGGCCATCATCCAACCCTTTTCAAACTCTCTGGTTTGCTGTAATGTGTCTTGGCATTTACACTATGCTTAGCCCCATTGTACCAAACTGCCTTACAGTACAAGAAAGTATACTCTGTGACTAGATCTGTCACTAGTGAGAAACATCATCATTATAAGAGCACTCATTGTTTTCAAGTAGTTAAACAATCTGACAGATGGAGCCCCAGAAGTCAGAGCATCACAACACCTGGCTCCTGCAGGAGCAGCAAAGTCTGGGCCCTGTGAAAGGCTTACCTGTTTTAGCCCTTTCCTTTGGTTGCTAGTCCTGCAGTCTACAGATCACATTTACAACAGCTAATGTATGGCCTGAGCCTGTCTCTTCCTTGCCCTCTGGTCCTGGTGCTTTTGTAAGTTAGTCACAGATGGCTACAAGGATAAATGGTGTTTTGGATGGTGTTTGGTGACTGAGAGTTCATGTTCTATGCAGCATGGTCTGAACCTTTCCTACAGTCCTAACCAGCTAAACAAGCTCAGCATCTCACCAAACCATAAAACCTCTTGTTTTGTAAAGTAAGGACCTGTCTTCCTACTTCCACCAGGAGCCTTCTCCATTATCTTGTTGCTGTAGATTTAATTATGTTGCCAGGATCATCTGAACTGTTGCATACATATTAGATAGGTCTTTCAAGTTAACTGAGACTCAGACTTTCCCTGCCACTGTCCTGATGTTTCTTGCACTGGGGGAAGAATATTTGTCACAGAATCCAGTGTGGTCGGGACACAGCAATCAGCTTAGAGATAGCAGAGCTTTGTCATATGAAAGTGCAGTGAGGCAACAGTAACAACCAAGTGAGAGATGTAGTATGCCTGACAGCTTCATTACATGCCGCAGTAAATCCTTTCAATATTTTAGATGTGCTTAGCCTCATTTCATTATTTCATTTTCCCAAGTCCTGTCATATCACACACACTAACTTTTAAACTTGCCATCTCAAATAACTTATTTTAAAGCCGTTCTGATGACAGGCAGTACTGGTGTTCCCATATGCCTATCAATATTTAATGCTAGAAGGTTGTTAACTTTTTGCTAAAGATATCTTTAAAGAGACATTGACAATGGCAGTGATTTTTTTCCTTTGATTTTAAAGACAGTAGTTTTGCTTCAGTAATATATTTACAGCATCAAATATCAAGAATGGTTTCTGTGCTATCCTTTCCTTGGGATGACATTCAGCATGTATTTTGAACTAATATATACATATTACATGTGTGGAGAGTTCATATTACAGGAGCCTGAATGTTTCAGGCAGAACATTTTCATAATGTAATTATACCAGTTATCAAAAAGTAAGCATTTCCAGAAAAGAAATGCTGTTTTCATTGACACTAAATCATGCAGAATCACAGTCTGGCTGAGGTTGGGAGGGTCCTCTTGTCCAACCCCCCTGCTCAAGCAAGGCCACCAAGAGCTGGTTGCCTGGAACCATGTCCAGACAGCTTTTGAATATCTCCAAGGAAAAAGACTCCACCATCTCTTGGGGCAACTTCTGCCAGTGGTCAGTCACTCTCACAGTGAAAAAAGGGCTTCCAGATGTTCAGGAGGAATGTCCTATGTTAGAATATGTGCCTTCTGCCTCGGGGTCTGTCACTGAGCAGCACTGAAAAGATCCTGGCTCTGTTGTCTTTGCAGCCTCACCTCAGCTCTTTAAATACATTGATAAGATCTCCTCTGAGTCTTCTCTTCTCCACACTGAACAGTCTCAGCTCTCCTGGTCTTTCCTTGCAGGAGAAATGCTCCAGCCCCTTAATTATCTTAGTGACCCTTTGCTCAACTCCATCCAGTGTGTCCACATCTCCCTTGTACTGGGAAACCCAGAACTGGACCCATGTAATGGTTTGAAACCTGCCGCTCCT
>NW_008585609.1:0-968 GCF_000691845.1 Merops nubicus | reverse complement strand
ATTTTCTCCATCTCCAAACCCTCCCCCCCCAAAGTGTCCTGTGCTTCACGTGGCTTTTCACACCGCAGCTTCTCTTGGAAACTCTCTTCCCCTGGCACAACTTGTTGAGACTTTTTTTTTGGTGATTTGCCTTTGAACTTGAGTCCTGTCGATGTCCACAACGAGGGGGGAACCAGTTGCCCCCCTCCCAGAAAGTTGTTTTGGTGTTTTTTTGGTGCCCCTTGCACAAATTTCCAAGTCTGCTCCAGTCGGGCGTAGAGGCCCCCAAAAAAAACCCACCCCCCACTCCCCTTTTTTTGCTTTTTATGGAAAGCATTACTTGATTTTTAAGAAACTGAAGTGTTTTAATCTACCTTTGTCTTAATTTACAGCAGGTTTTGTATAAAATAAGTTGAACCTTTTAATAAAAATCCCAGCAAACTGGGTACCTGCCTCCTTGCTACTGGGAAGATTTTTTTACCCTGGGGGTTTTAAGCGTGGAAAAAAAAATCCCTGGAAATTGTGTGTGCCAAAATTTGAATCCTTTGTGCCTCCTGACCCCACAATAAAACCCAGGAGCCCAGGGTGAGGGTGGGTTGGGTCCATTTGGGTGGTTTCTTCTCTGTTTGGAGGGTTTGAAAGCTGTGTTTTTTTATTTTAAAGGAGGGTTTTCCACTGGGTTTAACCCTAAAACTGCAGCGTTGGGTTTGGGGGACTTGGGGCTTTGGAGTCTTCAAAGGGGTGAAAGGAAAAGGAGCAAAAAAAAAAAACCTCTGACCTCCCAGGTTTGACCAAAAAAACCCTGATTTTTTTAGCAGATGTGATAATAATAATGATGATAATAACAAATGCCCTATTTTTTATAGGAAGGGGTAGTTTAATGGATTTTTTTATAGGAAAGGGGATCATTTAATGGGTTTTTTTTTAGGAATTGGGATCATTTAATGGGTTTTTTGAGGAAGGGGGATAATTTAATGGATTTTTTTTAG
>NW_008585608.1:0-330 GCF_000691845.1 Merops nubicus | reverse complement strand
GAGGGAACTGGGGGAACTGGAGTGAGGGGAACTGGAGGAACTGGGGGCCAAGGAAGGGCTGGGGACACTGGGGCGACTGGAGGAAACTGGGGTGAACTAGGTGAAGTTTCCAGCATCCTTTGAGCCCCCTCCTCACGAGTGCTGCCAGGGAGACCCGGGGGGACGCTCCTCAGCGGCGTCAGGCCGGGGGTGGGTCTGGCCAAGGGTGTGACCCCCGGGATGGATCCACTCGCCTCCCTGGAGCTGCATTGGGCCTGGAGAACAGCGGGATCGGGCACAGCCCGAGTCAGGCTGTGCAAGCAGCGGGGGGGCAGCTGCCTGCCAGGGCCA
>NW_008585607.1:0-9165 GCF_000691845.1 Merops nubicus | reverse complement strand
CCCCCTTTCTCCTCCCCATTTTGTGAAGCTGAAATGCCCTGATTCTCTCTCTGTCCTTTTCCTTCCTTTATACCCAGTGTTAACCTCACTCCCTGCCCTGGCCGTGCCCCCTGCCACCCCCACCAAGTCCATATCCCCCTCGGTGGTGAACGGCCTGGAGGCGACGGAGCAGCGGAGCTGGCTCTACCTGGAGGAGATGGTCAACTCCTTGCTCAGCACAGCCCAGCAGCTGAAGACTCTGATCGAGCAGGCCAAGCAGGCCAGCTCCTCCTTCCGTGAGGCAGCCGTCACCCAGGCCAAGATCCAAGCTGACGTGGAGAGGAAAGAGGTAATGATGGCAGAGGAGGTGAGGGGACCCAGCCAGGGCATCGTCCTGGCCGGGTGCTGAGCAGAGAACCTGGCTGGTTGCCACTGGCTGTGACAGTGGTGGCCCTCAGGGATGGTTTCTCAGTGCCTCCAGAGCAGTATTAGCAAGAGAAATCCTTCTGAGTTACTCGTGTCCTGGGGGAGGCACTGGAGTGCTCTGGGTTCCAAGAGCTGTGGTAGCCAGCCACTAACACAGACTCTTGGGTGTTCTGAGTCCTGAGCCCTCCCATCAGCTCATCCTGAAATTTCTGGGACGTGGCCACTGAACCCTGATGTAGGAAAGGTTGTGAGTGTCCAGCAGTGTGGGGGCTGCTTTTAGATGCCAAGCAAGTGGGGCTGTCAGAAAAGCTTCTGGTGGCCCCAGGAGACGGAGGGATAGAAAGAGCAGCAGGCTGTGGAGCTGATGGGGGAGCCAGCAGTGAACGTGGGCAGCGTCCTGCAGCAGGTTGTGCCAGCAGAGCTGATCTCAGCCGAGTCCTGTGGTGAGGCTGCAGGGCTGGGTGGCACAGCAGGGGCCTTGCCTGGTGCCCACTGTCCCCCCTCTCCTCTGTAGGGACTGCCCCGTGCGCCCCACTTCTCTTCTCTCTCACTGGTGTGTGGCAGGGACCCTGGATCCTTCTTAACACCAGCTCCTGCATGCACCCCGAGTCTGGCTCCGTGCCCTGCTGGATGTGTTCCCCTTCTCCCCCAGGTCCACAGCTGCTGGTGTGGACCTGAGGGTGAGGGGTGGGGGGTGCTGCCCCTGCCGTTAGCCGGGGACCCCCCTCCCTGCACCCCCCTCTCCCTGCCGTTGCCCTCGGCGTCCTCTAACGTCAGCTTTCCACTGACTTCGTAGGCACGAGTGTGCAGCAAGAGGCCTTGAAGAAATGTGTGTGGGAAGACTTTGCTGAGAGCTGAGAACCCCTATGCCAGTCCTGGCAGCATCTTTGATATTCTTTGCCACGCTGTCTCTGCTAAACTCCTCTGTACGCTGCATCCCCGACGGGCAGGTGTGTGATACGTTGGGAGTCTTGACTCTTCCCTGCCTCGTGCCCGGGCAGAGCGGGTGTCGCTGCTGCTGGCCACGTGTGCTGCCAAAACACTGTGCAGAGCCTGGGCTGCCCAGCCCCGGGGAGCTCTGGCCTGGCCCAGGGCTGAACATCTGCCTGGGCTTCGCTCGGCGCTCTGCTCTTCTCCCGCGTTCCGTGCCGTCTTCCCTCCTGCTTATCCTCACGCTGGTTTCTGGAGTGCTTGTTCCGAGCCCGTTCCCCTCACCCTTTGATCCAAACCCAGCTCACCTCGGTGTAATTTGGGTTTCTTCTTGCCCCGGGATGGGAGTTGAAATCACTCCTGTGTGCTGATTAAAGTGCTGCCTTCAGACGGCGAGGGGGGAGCGTGTCTCTTTCCAGAGGAAGCCCCTTTCCCAGCGACCGTTGACTCCCCAGTTCTGCAGCTTGTGTGTCTTGCCAGTCAGACTGTGTTGTGGGTACCACAACAGTTCTGCATTGCCATAAAAACACTTGCTCGTGGTGCTATTTTTGATCTCCAAAGAGCAGTTCTGCAGCCTGCAGCCCTGGGCCGGCGCCTGGATCCGTCCGATGACACCGCGGAGCGCGAGTTCTCCTTTCCTGCCAGGCAATTCCATTTTGGAAAAACCTCTGCGTTTCTGAGTCCAGGGCTGGCATTTACAGTCACAATAAATGTCAAATAACGGGCTGTCTGCTTCTGTGTCAGTCAAAGGTGCTTCTTGGATTCCCTGTTTCCCTGATTTGTGACAGGAGTCTCTTCCCCACCCGCGTTACGTCTGTGGTGGAACGGCTGCTTTTGACAGTTCAGGTGTTTCAGAGGAGGAAAGAGGCTCCTTCCAGCCTCGGCGGTGGTTGAGTCTTGCTGGACTGATGTCACACAAGGAGACGGGTGTTCTGTCACCACTAGGTGTTCCTTACACAGGTGGAACTTCGAGGGCTGGCAGGGGGGGCACCTCCCGAGGCGGCGGCTGTAGCCGCTTCCCCGCCTGCTCCCGTGTGCTGGCAGGGGAAGGGTCGGGTCAGGGTCACTGTGCCCGAGCTGCAGGGTGAATATCTGGCTGGCTGATTAAATCAGAACAGAGCTGTAGGCTCAGCTCTTCCTGGAAGGGAGATTCAATGCACAGCAGGATTAAGGAAATCTCTTGGGAGCGGGCAGGTTCCCAGTGGGATGTGCAGACTTCGTTGCTGGTAATCCATCTCTTTGGTTCTCACAGTGGTGCTGAGCTGTTCCCCCAGGGCAGTGCCCCAGCTCTTGAGGATGCTGAGTTCAGGCACTTTGGATCTCACATCCCTTTCTGTGTCCCTGTCACCCCGTGGAAGAGGGAGGTGGTCTCTGCTTTCCCACAGGACAGGGTGCCTGGGACAGCACTGGCTTCCCCTGCCCTGTAGCTGAGTCTGGAGCAGCCCCAGGTTTGAGCAGAGGCAAGAAGAAGTGGCCAGAACAGCAGACACGCAGGGGGACGTACCTGTGGGCTGCTTTCCTTCCAGTCTTCCTAGAGAGCAATCAATGAAGCCTTGAAGATTTGCAGTCACAGCTCATGTGCCTCGTTGTATGTGGCAGATCACCCACTGCAGTACCTTTCACTTATTATTTAATGAGCTTTGGAGGTCATTAACTCTCCCAGGCAAGCCAGGCTGCACCCATCTAGCCACAGGTGGGCTGACCTGGCTTTGTTACTCCATACTGGGAGGGCACGTGGGGCAAGCAGAGCCCTGGGGAAGGCAGGTTCACCCCGAGCTCCCCAAGGCAGGACAGACTGTTGTGCTGCAGTCTGGGCAGTCAGAGGGTGGGCAGTGCCATCCCAGCCTGGGCATGCTCCCTAACTACCCAGCACTAGTCAAAGGAGTCTCAGGGATATGTGATTTTCCTTCTTTCTGTTGTTTTAAAGGTGGAAATGCCAAGGTCAGAGAGGAACTGTGGCAGGAATGGGGTTGTCTGAACACAGCAAGGGCAAACCATAAAGTGTGGTAGGTGCAGCACAAATTAGAAGCACCTCCAGTTATGTTTCTTCCATGAGAAGTCTAATGTGGATTTGGCAGGATTGGATTCCAAACCCACAGGGTTACTTAGATGAGGGTTTGTTCAGAAGAGCAGCAGGGTGAGCTGGGGAGTGCTGGGCTGCAGCAGTGGAGAATAAATGCCTGGCTCCGTGGGCATGGAGAAAATATGGAAAATACTCTTGCCTTCCACTCCTCTCTCATGGCTGGCAGGAGGGGTTTTTCACTCTGCCTCCCAATCACAGCCAGCTAACACCCTGCATCAGGCTCTGGTGACCTCCTTCCCTGTTCTGAAGAGAACAGGTCAGATTCCAAGTGATTCAAGCCCAAGGTTTCACCAGCAGTTTGTCTTGCACGTGGTTTCATCATCTGGAAGTCCTCACATCACTCTGTTGCTGTTTGTCCTTTTTGATTCTCGTAAATTCATTTAAGGATCATAGTTTGATGGGGGAATTTCAAGCCTGAGGATCTCTTCCAAATGTTGTTTCTATCTTTACCAGAAGTTATTTTGGTGCCCCTGGGTAAGTCCTTGGCATCCCTGGGCCCCAGAGCCTGCTCTTCAAAACAAGGAGAACCCTCCCTTTGCAGGCAGCTTCCAAAGCAGGGATCAGAGGGCTGGGATCTCTGAGGAAAACACCTTCAACCTTCTAAGTCCTGGAAAAAAGGCCAGTTCACCAGGCCAAAATCTATGCAGCATTTATGAAAATACCTCTTCTGCAGAAATATTAGTTTTCTGAACAGCAGCATTTCATGTGAGATTCATGAAGTCCAACTGCTCTGTCAGAACCTGGTGCAGCTGGCAACAAAATGTTCCCCACCCCTGGTATTCATCAGCTTGTGACTGAGTGGATCTGATCTTTTGGTTGCTTGTCTCAACGTTGGACTTGGTGCCTTTTTTGATTTAGGGAAAAACATTGAGTGAGGCACCAAAGGCTCAGTTGGTGGCCCCTGCAGAAGATATTTGGCAACTGGCCCCAGAGGAGTGGATTAAAGGCAGAGGTCTGTGTAATTTTTTTGAGTGTGTGTTAAGCCATCGTTTATATCACAGAAACTTTAGGAGGGGGGCAGGATGAACTTGCCAAACCCTGTGCCAGAAGACACTGCAGGAAGATAATGAAGCTATTCAGGCACTGTGTTAAACAGTTTTTCTGTATAAATTGAAAAGAATTGGTGTCAAAGTCCAGGAATTGGTTTAATTGAAAGAGGCCTCGTTGGGTCACGATGGATGCATCCCAAAGCAGAGCTGCCTTTGGAGCCCAGCCTGTTTGAAAAGGTGGAAGATTAAATCAGCCAACAGCTGGACCATCCTTTTTAGAAAGATTAAAACAATTCAGAGCATAAAATTAACCTAAAAAGGGTCGGGCACTGAAGAAATGGAGCTCTGGGAAGCAAACAATGGCTTGGATGCTCCAAAGCAGCAGCGAAACCAGGCGAGGACTGGAGTTTATTGGTTTTCTGGAGCTGTTTTGGGGAAAGATCTGGGTGTGTCTGGCTTGGTCCTCTCTCTGTCCCACCTCTTCCTCCTCCCTAGTCTCTGCAGGGCTCCTCACGGGCAGTGCTCACCCGTGTTACTGATGCTCTCAGAGATCAAGCTCATTTTCTCCCTGAGATGTATCAGGGCTGATTCTTAGTGCAGAGGCCACATCTGAAGCTGGCTGCTGTGTCCCCTGCTTCACAGCCATGCTCATGGCTCAGGTGCAGTTCTGCAAAAAGTCATTTTGACACTTCCATAGAGGGATGGACGTGTTGCCTGGGTGGTACTGGGAGCACTGGGACACTGTGTCCATCTCATGGCTCTTCCCTCTTTGCCAAGTAACAGCAGGGCCCAGCCCCAGCCCTCACAGCCCAGAGCAGGTTTCCTGCCACCTCCTTCTCCCTGGGGTGTTTTTAATTTTTGTCATGGTAAGAGAAGTGTTTTGAAGGTGGTGATTTCACAGGAGAAGGAATCTGGTGATGGCAGATCATAGAGACACTTGTTAGTTAAGTCTTTAATCTCTTTAGGTGTTGGGTTGTGCTCAGTCCTGGCTAAACCTGCTTTCCCTGGAGGTGGGGGGTTGGCTTTTTTCATGCTTTTTAACTGTTCCAAATAAATTGAAATCAAGCTTAGCTCATAGTCAAACTGGGATCTGGGTTTGAATGTCTTTGGTTTAGGGCTCTGGCCTCTCTGCTGAGGGTGGCAGTGGGTGGAGCAGCACCTGGCTGGGCTGGAACTGTTTGGAGGAGACCTGAAACACACCCAAAGGTGCTTTAAAAGTCCCCTCCAGGGGCTGGCTTGCTTCAGATGCTGTCTGAGAGCCCTTTTGTGCTTCTGCTAAAAGGAGGAATCGTGGTGACAGCTGATGCTGCTTCTGAAGTCTTGGGTGTGTTACTTCAGTCTGGTTTTGTTATAATCCATCCTGTTGGGCCCTCCAGGCTCTCTGGTGTCAGTGGATTCAGGTCACTGGGCTTGACCCAAACGTGGGCCCAGGAAGGTGACCCTTGGCCCTGTTCCCTCTGTGTTCTCCCTGTGTTCCCTCTGCTGACTTCCCCTGCCCTCGTGTGTGGGGGGAGCAGCTGAAGCCACCAGTCCTCAGGAGGAGTCCCTGACTGGCTGGAGTGGGGAGGGGGCTGAGGGAGTGCTGGACCTAACTGGCAGTTGGGCACCTCAGGGCAGTTTCTCACAGGGTTCCTCATCTGTCCCCACCTGAGGACACCTCTCCTGGGAGGGCAGGGTGGGGTTCTGCTTCAGCTGCAGCTTTGGGCTTGCCAGAGGCCAGTGCAGAGTCAGAGCCTGCACCCAGGGCACCCGTTGGGCCCCTCGTGCCACGCCCTGGCTGTGACCTGACAGGTCTGGTGTGTTTTCCCTTGCAGCAGTATCAGAACCAGCTCTTTCAACAGACAGAAGATGTGGATGGGAAGACAGAAATCATCATCAAGGTAAGCAGGGGCTGTCTTGTGTTTCCTGAAGAGTCTTTGTGCCCTTCCCTGGAAAGGTGCAGGGTGACTCAGGCCCTTCCAGCTGTACATCTTATTCCGTGGCCTTTCCAAGATCTCCAGGTACACACAACGTGTGTTTCCAACATTTCCTGCTACCAGACAGGTTCTGACCAGCCTCAGGCCCATATCCCTTTGGGCCAGGCTTTACAAATCCCAGATTTCAGCTTGGAGCCCCTTGCTGGTGGCCTGAATCTCCAGCTGCACACCAGGAGCAGAGTCAGAGCTGGGTCACAGCAGCTCGTAGCTGTAGGTGTGGTGGGGAGAGGTGAGGAGAGGGTGTGATGAGCTGGGTGTTCCTCAGGGCTGTTCCCTGGGTTGTACTCAGAGGAGAGGAGGAGCTGGGGGAGCTGCAGACACTGGAGATGGTTTCACAGCCAGCAGTGGGCCTCGTGCTGCTGCCCTGACGTGCTAATGATGTGTCAGTGATTTAATGAGCTGGAAACAGAATGCTCTGTGAAGTGCTTATTTTTGGGGTAGTTCAGTGATGTTTCCACCTAAATACACAGGTTATGTTAATTGGTGTCACTGCTGTGGGATTAAAGTGACAGACACAAAAGCATCCTGGAAAAAGATGGCTGTGATGTTCCATCCATCCCACCTCACCTTCCTTCTGGCTTCAAGTCCTCACTCCTCTTCCAGCCTCCTCAGTTTTACTCCTCTCTCCCCCGTTTCCCTGCTGGGGCACTGCTCCTGTGGTGCTGCTGACTGGCAGGGAGTGAGCCTGCCCAGCCCCTTGGAGCAGATCCCTCTTTCCAACCCAAAACCAGGGGAGGGTGAAAACAAAGGGTCTCATCCTTACTCTCACTGCTGTCATCCTTCCTCAGAGCCCCTCCCAGACACATGCAGGATTATAAACCAAACACCACCACCAGCCACGTCTGCCTTTAGACCTTGGCATTCAGGGTAACCTCAGAGCCAGGGTGTTGCTGGCCTGTACCCCCACCCACATTGGGGGTGACTCCTGCTGACCCCAGCAGTGCCCTGGCTGTGGCTGGGGGAAGGAGGCATCTCTGTGGTGCTGGGGACAGATCTCCATGACCATGCCCTGTCTCACCCATGGTTTGGGACAGATCTCCATGTCTATGCCCTGTCTCACCCATGGTTTGGGACAGGTCTCCATGACCATGCCCTGTCTCACCCATGGTTTGGGACAGATCTCCATGACCATTCTGTGTCTCACCCATGGTTTGGGACAGGTCTCCATGACCATGCCCTGTCTCACCCATGGTTTGGGACAGATCTCCATGACCATGCTGTGTCTCACCCATGGTCTGGGACAGATCTCCATGTCCATGCCCTGTCTCACCCATGGTCTGGGACAGATCTCCATGTCCATGCCCTGTCTCACCCATGGTTTGGGACAGATCTCCATGTCTATGCCCTGTCTCACCCATGGTTTGGGACAGGTCTCCATGACCATGCCCTGTCTCACCCATGGTTTGGGACAGATCTCCATGACCATTCTGTGTCTCACCCATGGTTTGGGACAGATCTCCATGACCATGCCCTGTCTCACCCATGGTTTGGAGGCTCCTTGCCCTCCAGAGCAGAGCACAGAGGGACATTTCACTCTCCACAGTGACCCCTGCCAGCATGGTGAGGAGGTTGGCTTTCCCAAGGCAGGTCCAGGAGCCACTGGAAACTGGTGCACTGGACCTGGCTGTGTTCATGTGTTGAGGATTCTTCAAGGTGGAGGCATTCCCACTGTCCCCAGCCTGTGACAGCACCCGAGTGAGGCTTTGGTGGTGTCCCTGCTCTCCCTGAGGTGGTCACTTTGCTGTCCTCTTTCACAGCAGTCCTGTGTCAACTGTGGGCGGGAGGCGACGAACGTGTGCACGGGGTGCCACAAAGTCAACTACTGCTCCACGTTCTGCCAGAGGAAGGTATCACCCGGGGCGTCAGAGGCAGGGTCCCTCGGGTGGAGGGGGCTCAGAGACCCTGGGGAGAGTCTCTGCTGGGAGGCCAGGCTGAGGGAGTTGGGCTTGTTCAGCCTGGAGAAGAGGAGGCTCTAGGGAGACCTTCTCATGGCTTTACAGGACTTCAAGGGGCCTGGCAGAAAGCTGGGGGGGGACTTTTGAGTGAGGCCTGTTGGGACAGGACAAGGGGGGATAGTCTGAAGCTCAAAGAGGGAGATTGAGACTGGAGAGAAGGGAGAAATGTTGGATGCTGAGGGGGTTTAGCCCCTGGTTGCCCAGAGAGGTGGTCGCTGCCCCATCCCTGGCACCATCCCAGGGGAGGTTGGATGGAGCTCTGAGCACCCTGCTCTAGCTGCAGATGTCTGGGTTGCACTAGATGACCTCTCAAGGTCCCTTCCCACCCAAACCAGTCTGATTCAATGATTCTAAGTTAAAGTTGGTCACTCTGGGGAGGAATCTTGTTTCTCTCTGTTGCGTTGCTGAAGTGGGAGCCCTGGCAGGGTTGAGCTGTCCCTCAGGAGCACCAGCTGGCTGGGGCTGTCCTCGAGGAAAGGGTCTCACAAGGCTCTGACCCTGCTTCAGTGTTTTTCCCCAACCTCACTGCTGCTGAGGGCCTGGCCTGGTTTGGGGTTGAGAAGCCAACATTCTGCTTAGTTTGTGTCCACCTCTGACCCTGACCCAGGTCTCGCTCCCTTCCCTCCGCCCTTGCTCTCGTTTGGCCCAGCAGCAGAGCAGCCCCTGTGCTCTCACAGCCTCCACACCCTCCAGGGGCCCTCTCTTCTCCCTGTCACAGCCTTTCCCTCTGCTCTTCCCCGGCAGGACTGGAAGGACCACCAGCAGATGTGCGGGCAGTCGGCGGCGGTGACGGTGCAGGGGGACGAGGTGCACGTGGGGGACGGCGT
>NW_008585606.1:0-2098 GCF_000691845.1 Merops nubicus | reverse complement strand
CCCTGCAGCCGGCCAGGGCTGTGCCAAACCACTTCACCCAAGTGTCTCTGATCACTTCACCCAAGGGAAGGGAAGGCCAGAGGGGAAGACAGCAAACCTATGCTGCAGGCTCATACCTAGATACTTATTTTGTCAGATGAAGTTGATCCACTCCAGTAAGCGGGTCCTTCTCTGAGCAGGGGCTTTGCTGTGCTTCCCCACACAGCATACTGCTACTCATCGCTGCGGTCGAGCATACGGCACAGGCAGATCTGCATTGACTCCTGTAAGGAAACCTGCAAGTAAGTGCCTCTGTCCTCCCGGAGCTGCACAGGCGGAGGGGAACCCCCGCTCCTGCTGGTGACCTTTCCCAGATGGCAGCAAATCACACGGGGCTGGTTTTCTGCCTGAGAACTGAAGTTCCAGCAACTTGAGAGAAGGGGAAGCGTCTGTGCTCACGCTGCCCCTCCTCTGCCCCCCTCCCCCAGCGACACGCAGTACAAGATGACCATCTCCATGGCAGACTGGCCCTCCGAGGCCTCAGAGGTAACCCCCACTTCTTGTTTTGAAACAGTCATTAGTAATGCCCTGTTCTTAGCCACATGAATCACTCGGTATTTTCAGAGCTAATGCCCAGGTAGCAAGTGCCTCTTTGCTGAATGACACATTTTCAGTGTGCAAACAACCCCTAGTGCCAGGGCACGAGACAGTGAGACAGGGTGGGGGGTTCCCCGGGGCAGCCCCTTCTCCCCGGGGCTCTGTGCTGAGCCCTGCAGCCCCCGTGGGTCCCTGCCTGCGGGTGCCCGGGGAGGCTGCCTCCACTCAGCTCTGAATAAAGTTCTTATTCCTAGGACTGGATTTTCCATATTCTGTCTTATGAAAGGGATATGTCAACAAATGTGACTCTGGACAGGTAAGTGAAAGGAACAACCACTTTATCTTCTCTGTTGAGCTGTTAACATTAGATTAACATGAGCCCTGGCGCTGGGCCAGAGCACGCGTGTGCTAATGCAGAGGGAGGAGAAGATTTGGCACGTTGGCCTGGAAGAGACACAAAGCAAATCTGAAATGCACTTCATGTCTCTCCTCTGCTCGGAGACAAGCTGGGTCAGGTGGACTCAGACGTGTGGTTAAGTTAAAATCAGCATTAACGGCAGCATCTCTCACCAGTCGCCTGTAGGGCTCTGGGAGCTCTGAAGCCAGAGTGCAGCTCCCAGGCTGCAAAGCTCCTCCCTTCATGCTGAGATCTCCAAATCTGCCAACAGCAGCAGCAGCAGGGGGCATGTGCCCAAATTAGGGTAACTGCTGAGCTTCCTATTGAGAATCTAAACCCTGAATTAGGGGGAAGGGGAGGAGATTTCCCCAAGAAACCCAGAGAAGCAGGAAATGCATTCGCAGATATTGTCTGATCTGGGCTGAGCCCCCTGTAACACGGTTGGTCGTGGTGCCGCCGTTCTGCCCAAGCACCCGGGAGCACGAGCTGTGGGGTACCAAGGAGGGGTGATGTCCCTCTACACCAGCTGGGGCAGCTGGGCAAACAAAGCAACAAAACAAACCATAAGAAGCTTCCAGGTGCCCCAAGGCTTCTTCAGGAGGAACTCGTGAATTGCATCTCTCCTCCCTTCGCAGTCAGTGGCGTTTCTTAGCTTTGCCCACATGCCAGGCCGAGGTGTCAGTGCCACCAGTGAGCGGCTCTGGCCGGGCTCTGCCCAGCCCTTCCCGTGGGCAGGTGCTGGAGCCGAGGTGTGGGACACCCCGAGCCCAGCTCTGTGCTGAGCTGCCCTTTGTCCCTCACAGAAACGGGATCATCAAGCTGAACATTTACTTCCAGGAGTACAACTACCGCACCATCTCGGAGTCGTGTAGGTGCCGGCCCCTCCCCTGCCGCCCGGGGGGCCCCGGGCACGGGGCACTGCCCCGCCTCACGCTGCTCTGCTCCTCACAGATAGTTTGGCTGCTGTCGAGCCTGGGAGGCCAGTTTGGCTTCTGGATGGGGGGCTCTGTGCTGTGCCTCATCGAGTTCGGGGAGATCATCATCGACTCGCTGTGGATCACGGTTATCAACCTCATCGGCTGGTGCAAGGGCCTGAAGCAGAAGCGGGCGCAGGCGCGGTACCCG
>NW_008585605.1:0-723 GCF_000691845.1 Merops nubicus | reverse complement strand
TGATGGGACGGGTGTAGCCCAACCCTGGGAGAAGCCTCCTGAGGTTTTGCAGAGGGAAAAGCCCCAGTCCAAGGGGAAACGGGTGCTGGGGGTGCGCTCGGTCCCCCCAGGGCAGAGTTAGTGGTCAAGATTCTTAACCTGTGTATTCTTTGCTCCAGCCCCTGTGGAGGCCAGAGCCAAGCTGGGCTCCTCGCCCCGTTCTGGAGCAGGATCTGCCTCAGGGGAGTGATTTACATGAGCATCCCTGACCCCAAAACCCAGTCTCCTTCCCCTCCTCAGCAATTCTCAGCCACTGCCACAAGTGACCGAGATTTGCCCTTAACGCTCCCAGAAAGGAGGAAAAAACAACAAAAAGGGGAAAGCATCGCAGAGGAAGCCTGGCAGGAAACCTGGCTCCTGTACTGCAGTCACAAGTTCATGCCGGCTCAGCACCGCTGCTGGATGGGCCCTTTAACCAGCTGCAGGGAGGTGGGTGTCCCCTGCCCAGGGTGGTGTGAACCCCCTCCCAATTTGGGGCAGAGAGCCCCGTCTGTAAACCCCTGCGTGGTGCCCTCGCAGCCACTTCTGCATCCAACAGTGCCCACTGCGGGTGACAAGAGGACTTTGGGCTTGGTTTGGGGGGCACTGGGAGCCCCTCACCCACCCTGGGCACGGAGGGTCCTTTCAGGGCGCTGGAGGGATGCTGCTCCCGGGTTCGGTGGTGCTGAGTGCCAGCTCTGGCTC
>NW_008585604.1:302-719 GCF_000691845.1 Merops nubicus | reverse complement strand
CATTCCCTCAGAGGAATCATGTTTGGAATGGATGCAAGTCCAGGGTCCCCAATCCATTGTTAAAGATTTTTCTCGCACTGTTGGAACCCATGGTGAGGCTATGGCAACACAATCTCTATAAACACAATAATATTGGTTAGAAACATTACAATATGATTTTTCTGGATTGGAGTTCAGACTGAGGCAAAAGGTTTTCACACTCAGACATTGATCTATAGGTATCAATGTATAAATGGAAGCATTAAAACTAAAAGAAGTTGTAACTGTTTTTAGAGTGACCTTCGAGTCTTCTGATAAAGCCAAGATTCATTCAGAGCACAGATGCATGTTGCTCCCAGTTCCAATGGGTGATGTTACAGCCACTACCCATATCAATCCAGTCGTGATCTGCAATGATAACTTAACAAACCAATTAAC
>NW_008585604.1:0-271 GCF_000691845.1 Merops nubicus | reverse complement strand
CCCCTTTCTCATTTGCCCTGCGTGCAGGGCAGGAGCAGCGAGTGCCTGCTGTCATCTCCATGCAGCAGTCTTGCTCAAACCTGCTACACAGGCTATTAGTCAGAAAATTGTCGGGGCGCCCAGTGTCCTGGGGTGCCTGGCACCCACAGAGTTCAGGGGGCGGCGAAGCCGCACCGTCCCCCCACACATTCCATTGCTGCCGTGGGGCGGACCGAGTTGCACTGCCCCCTTGTTTCTTGTGTGGTTGCTGCCGTGGGGCAGGCAGAGCCGC
>NW_008585603.1:24604-27165 GCF_000691845.1 Merops nubicus | reverse complement strand
TATTAATATTTATTTATGGATTACATATAATGCCTTGCAGAAAAAATCTATATTAAAACAATCACTTTTCCAGTGTCATTTACAAGGACCTTGAGAAGCTCATACTTGAAGCAAGCTTTCATAACTTACAGTGAAGTGCCTTTCAGCATTGTCTTTGAACAACAGTCACTTTCGTACTAAAACAAATTATACTGGCTCAGACAGAAGGGGCAGAGGACAGGGAGAGTGACAACTCTCCAGTTCTTTGCTCCAGGTAGGAAAAAAAAGCCCAACATTTCATATTAACTGCTAAACATGTGCCTTGCAATTTAAAGAATGTAACTTAAAGTCAGATTTGTATTTAACTGCTAAATCTTTTAAGCACTAGAGAGTGGAATTTCCCCTCCTTCAGCATAATTAATCCACTGTTAAGCTATATAGACAGTCTTCTCTTTTAAAATTTTCCATAATGACAGATACCCTTTTTCTTGCAGTAGGATAGTGGCTAATTTTTTTTTTTTTTTTTAAAGCACGAATGTTTTTACAGGAAGTAGCACATCTGAAACTAATACAGAAGCTCCTGAAACACAGTATTAAATAAGAATCCATACTAAACGAATACAAGCAATTTAGATTTCAGTTGTTTTCATTTTGCATCTTGTGATTTTTCCAACACTAACATTTTAGAAATGATGCAGCTATATTTTTATTTGCTTTTGTCTACCACAGAACTGGATGTAGAAATGATGCCCCTTTATCAGAGAAAAGCTAGAAAATAAACCGCACAGTCCCATTTCCTGATGGGGACAAGTCCATCACCCTTCTGTGCTGGAAAGAGCTGTAACAACTGGTATAAACAGTGAAATGGATGGCTGCAGGATGGAGATCCCCACCCTGATTTTTGTGTGTGTGTGCAGATGCGTGCATGCACCACACAGGGCTCTAGCTGTTTGTGGCGATGATTTAATATAGTGACTGGATAATGAGCTGTGCTCCCCGCAGCAAGTGAATCACCATTTAATGCTATTATCAACAGTTCATGACCCACCGGCATGAAATGTCAGCCTGATTAATCTGAACACTACTGACCTCAGACAGGAAAAGCTACCTTATTGTCAGAATTTAATATATAATAAAACCATACACAGCATATAAATACCTGATCAAGCAAAGCCATTAACAGAAAACCTACTTTATTTTGGTCTGCTGTTTCTTTTAAACTTGCTAAGGCTTTTTTTTTTTTTTAAATACAAAACTTTTGCCTAGTCAAGCAAGAAGCAATCCATTAGGACTTATTATTTTGATGTACAGTGAAACATTTCAAAATGGCTGTCCAAATACAAACCCCAGGTTGATACAAATAAGAAAAAAACCCCATCAGAATATGCTAGTGTAGGACTTGCTACTGTCAATTCATATCAGGAAATTATCAGAAATTTTTCCTGCTTTTCTAAGGTCAATGAGGCAATAAAAACACTGATCTGTAAATAGCAAACAGTTTGTACGAGTGATGTTGCACAGCTCATAGAAGAAAGCTACCTTAGCTTAGTAAGACCAATATACTTGAAGATCATAAGCTTGTACCAGTTATATTCATGAACATACAGGGAACACTCCCTCCATTTCATTATGTTTACAGTGAAAATATGTCCTTCGGTTTTTTTTTCCCTTTTCCTGTAATTCAGTATCAGATACAGCTCCACTCAACACAATTTTAATAAATTTATCTATTCTCCATGGAGAATAAACCATAAAACCAAGAAAAAATCCACCTTTTACCAGTCACAATGAGGTCAGTATAACTTTGCTCTGTGTTCTCCAAATCTCTTCTTAATTTAACCTGGCTAGGAGTTTTATAAAAAAAACAACTTCTAAGCTAGCTTTTCAGGATTCTGTACATCACAGTATATCAATAACTCAAACTGAAGCTGGCAGGACAACATGGCATTTATTTGTCAAATTATATTTACTGACACAAGCATAGTAACCACTATAGTTTACTGTTAAAACACAGTACTGTGAAATAGGTGAAAAGTGCTGCAGTTACTTATAAAATGAGAATTGCAATGGTTTCACCCCTCACACAGTATTGTTGTCACCTGGTACTGAAAGGGTTAAGGGATTTTCAGGACAAAGGACTGGAACAGAAGTGAGTGAAATCCCCAAAACTGCCCACATATGAATGGAATGACCGTGGGTGAGATAAGAATGATCCCTCCAAGTATTGACTTGTAACCACTGGCAGCCAAGGAAAAAAGAACATGTCAAATCGACTTGACTAAAACTTGGACAAAACACGAACCCTGATGTCTGAGCTCCCAGTTCAGAGCTCCGTTGGAAATGTAAAGAAGGAATAAAGGAATTCTGGACACTTACGTAGGAAAGTAATTCATGCTGCCAGCACAGACATATGCTCAGCTTTGTTTTTCCATTCACAAACCAAACAGTTCCTGCACCCCAGCTGATTATAAGCACTGGCTTGTTTTGCAAACGCTGCTGGCTGCAGCGTGCCCGAACGGGTTACAGTACCTGACAGCAGTTTAAAACCTCTTCTGCACCCCTCCTCTGAACTTAGATAGGGA
>NW_008585603.1:21646-24575 GCF_000691845.1 Merops nubicus | reverse complement strand
GGGGTTTGCCTGCTCTCAGGGCAGTAGCTCTTTCTACAGTAGAAGAGCCATGGCACACTCACTCTTGGAAACATCAAACCTAGTAATAAAGAAGCGTTAAAAACAGAGAGGCTGGATTCAGGTCTCCACCAAGCACAAAGTGTACACCTGTCTGCCAGGATCCCCCAAATCCTTTCCGTTGCCTGTAACTGAGAGCCACCTTCACAATCATGGTGCCCTTTTATTCATCATGTAAGAGGGGCATATAACAGAACTTTGTTCTATTGTATTGATTGGTTTGCCATCTGCAACTCAAGTGTTGTAAACAAACTCAGTAAAACTGCAGAAATCCTCTCTAAGAGTAGAAGTGTATGTAGTAATCAAGGAAAGATATACCTAGGGTTTGTAAGGTGGAGAGGCAAGGATGGAAGACAGAAGTGCATTCTGTCTAGGGATACGCTTGAAAGGAAGGACCGAAAACAAAGTGGAGAATCTACATGATTCATACACTGGAAGGAAAGAGCAAGTCATCCTTGAGGTTAAACACCTTTCTCATCTTGATCCACACTTATTTTCTGTTTTCAAAATTTTTGATTTAGAAAAATCAGATTGCATTAGAAATACACTGAATCATATACATCACAGAGAGGTAATTTTGTTAATAGTGAATAATAAATTCAGAGAGTAGCCCAGACTCTCACATTTTCAAGTATTCTCTAGAATATTTTGGCATGCATGCAGCTGGTTCAACAGATTTGGATTTATTTTTTCCTTTTCTCTCACAAAAAGTTAATGAGGAGGCAAGAACCTGGAATAAACGATGTAATTTGGCATGTTTTCTACTTGGTTTATAGCTATCTATAAGATGCCCAAGATCATTCTGATATGTTAGTGAAAGAGAATACAGTGGTAAGAATAATTTCTTAAAGTATGTTTTAAAAAGCTCTGAAATGAAGAGAGAAAAATACATTTGCCTTCATAAGGAGATAACATTACAGTTTCAAATTAACTTTTGAAGTACGCAGGAATGTAAAGGAAGAAAGAATAGCACTTGCTTAATACAAACACAGAAAATAAGTTTTTTATTGGGTTATCCTGCAATCTTTCTGTGGTTACTCTGGTTTTGTAATATGTAATTAGGGAGCATTCTGAGTTTTTTGCCCCTAAACGTACCCAAATTAGAGACTCGGGCTTTCACTCATAAAGAACGATAAGGAGACTAGGAAGTATAAGTGAACTATAGCAATTTATTTCAGAATACAGACTTAATTCCAGTAAACACTTGCTAACAGCACAGTTTTGTGTCTGCTCCTAGATTAGCAGGGGGATCATGTCCATGAAGTATGGCACTTCCTCCTGCTGTATCCCTTACTCATCAACAACTACAGCTCAGCAGGGGCTTTACTAAGGAAAATATAAAAATATGATTAGGTCAGTACCCATTAAAAACATTTTTGGCTACATATCCAAAGTTTCAGAGGGACATCAATCTGTGCTTTCTGTAGTGAGAAACTTCAAAAAAGAAGCTTTGATGACACTTGCATCTCCCTTTTCCTGGAGAGTGGGGGGAAAGAAGGAAGACAGAAGAGTAGTTTATTGAGAAATTTACAAAGCATATTTCTACATTGTTGTAAGTAAATAACTGCTCCAAATCTGAATTTGATTCAAAATTACATCAAAAATTAAGTGCCTGAACCAGATACTGAGCAACTGGCATAAAAGTGAAGCATCCACACCAGAAATTACTAAAATTGGCACAGACTATATACAGACAGTAATCAGATCTGCCAAACACAGCCTAACATCATGCTTTTATCAGGGAAGGCAATCATAGCTGCTACAACATTTGAAATAACAGCCCCTTAATCACTTCTGGCTAAACATATAAGGTGTAGTTTGGCAATTCAACAATTCATTTTGCTGTGTGTAGAGCACAGTTTTTCAGACTACATTCCTTGTGTCTATGCAGCATCTCTACATTTATATCAAGCACAACTCCCCACTTTCTTTGGGCAAAGTACACACCAAAAAAAAAAAAAAAAAGGAAAGAAAAGGGCTCAGAATCCCTTCTTACATGAAACACAGATGCAACAGATGCAGAACTTAATTTTAAAAAGGCCATTTTCCATCTCGTGTCAAGGGTTAGCTAGAAATCAACGTAGGAAACAGTAAAATGATTATGTAAGAATCTACAAATGTTGCCAGTTCTCCCTTCTTGAGGTAGCTGTTCAGTGTTTTGATTAGGGATTTGCACTGTTGTGCCAGGAGAGACTGGTCAATCAATGGTATTTCTCAACAGTATTATATTTAAACTCACACAAAAATAAAATTTAGATAACAGGTTAATGTCTTAAAAAAGGATCAGATAAAAGTGCAGTCCAAAGATTTCTGCTTATTTAGCACATGGATTTACATTGATTATATACACATCAAACTTAAAAAATTTCCCCACCTCAAAACAATAAATGTAACAAAAATTCAGGGTGGCAAGGGAAGACTTTAGTCAAGTATGTTCTCTACATGCCTATTTTTTTTTAATCTGATGGACACAAACCAGTGATTTGCTGAGTTATCATTGCTGTTTGAACAGAAATGC
This sequence comes from Merops nubicus, assembly GCF_000691845.1. Lineage (NCBI taxonomy): Eukaryota > Metazoa > Chordata > Aves > Coraciiformes > Meropidae > Merops > Merops nubicus. The sequence continues at coordinate 22,000 of NW_008585603.1, read as the reverse complement.
CTTGAGGTTCTCATTTTACAAGCCAAATCTTCTAAGTTTTATGTTGCAGCATCAGAGGAGTCAATAAAAATATATAACTTTTTATTTCAGCCTTCTTTGATTAATAGGTATAAAAATTAATTAAAAGGTTTAATGGCATTATTCCACCTCTTTCAAAATGGAACTTTTTGTTAATTACTATTGCATACTAAGCATTTATTACAGTCAAGAAGAAAAAATACAAGTAAAAATGTCTAAACCCTATAAAGCAATCCAAGCAGTCTTTATTTTGAGAATTTCTTACTCATTGTCCATCATATCAAGTTCTTTTAAAAGACAGAACCTTTTCTCTACAGTCTCTGAGGTGGTATCAAA
>NW_008585603.1:0-21615 GCF_000691845.1 Merops nubicus | reverse complement strand
TGAAAAGAAACCCCTTCATCCCTCCAAGCTGTGAAGTATCAGGTTTTATTTTAAAAGCCTAATCTACCTCTTCTTGAGACACTGCTCTCACCAATAAAGTCCTCTGTGAACAAGAATGGTTTTGCTGCTACCAAGTACCCTGAGCTCAGTTGGGTACAACATCCAAAAAAAAGACTCCAGCCTGACTAAAGAAAGCCAGGGTGCAGAAGTCCAGGCAGGGAATCCCAGCCCACCTGCAGAGATGTGAACCATTAAACGAGACAAGGAGTCTTACAGGGCTCCCCCTGCTACCTTCAAATGACGGAGTGGGCAGGGAAGAGCCTATAGCCAGCTTGCCCTGACTTAAGACTGGTAACAGGATGGTTACAGTAGAATTAGGCATGACTGGTAAAGATACCTAAGCTTTCCAAAGTGGAAGGAAGGGACTAGAAAAAGGGTGTGATGAGTCATAACCATAAGTGACAGCACTGATCAAGTGAGGAAAACAGAAAACCTGGTGGCGGAATTGATTGGTCAGGTTTACAAAGGTTGAACACTACTTTCCAGAAAGAAAGAGAACACAAAAAGGAATGGACTGAAGGAATGTTCAACTTTGAGACAGAATTTTTCAGAAGAAAAAAACTTAGGGCTACTGATTTGGCAGAAGTCTATGGACAACTACCCCACAGGAACAATCCAGACACTGATGCTTGAGGAACAGAAAACAGAGCTCTCCTCCAGCCTTTCCAAAAGAAAGTAAATTAATAAACTCAGTGAAGGCAAAAAGATCCTCAAGAAATTAGGGTGGCTAGGGATACTATATCCCATTAAAAAATATTCTTAGTTCCCTTAGTTGTGGAGGTCTGCATCCATCAGAAAAGGGACTGCCAAAATCACTAGCCTGCATGTTAGACAGCAGGCACCTACTTGTTTCAACTCTATCACCTTGTAAACAGGGGAAAGTAACATCAATGAAGCAGAAATAATAAGCAGATGAGAGTATATAACTCCCACTAGTGGTTTTATTGCTGTTTTGGGAGTAGAATGACCTGGATTTTAAAATCTTGGTGAACAGAGACTTTCCCAAGTTTGGGCGGGGGAAGAGAGCTTAAATACAACAGCTTAATGCTTACTGTTTGGGGCTCAGGAATGATAGGATCCAGCAGCTTGGAAAAAGAGAGAAATAGACTTCATTTTTACATAATTTCTTGGAGGATGACAGAAGAACAGATTCCTAGTATTATGCATATTCTTCTCCTACCTGCATAGAATATTTGTGTATGCTACCCAAGTAAAATAGTTGTTGCCTCAGTTGTTACTAACACTTTCTTTTACAGACTATTCCCACAAACTGCTCCATTTAACTGAGCCTGCTAAATCTAGAACACAGGAATATTAGTACCCATGGAAGCAATATAGGGGAAAAAGGTCTAGTATTTTATCTTAAAAAAGTATAAGGGCATAAAAATGCACTTCTGTCAGTGACTGGATATGCTGCTTGGTTAGATGCAGAATTGTTTGTGTAGAAACTAACCATGCAGAAGCTAACACCAAGTGATAGATTTCCAAACAATATTCTGGAGAACTGGTTAGTCCTGTCCTTGTTGAAGGATGGAAAAAGATTTCAGAAGGTTCACTCTCGGCAGTAAAGCAGCAGCTATTTAACAGAAGCAGGTTTCTGAAGCATCTTAACAACTCTCACTGGTGACTTGTTACATCTTACCACTGGTCCCTGCAGGTTCTGTACCCTGACAGGCAGAATGAAAAGATTCTCTAACGGGGCCACTCGCTGTCAGAAGCCACCAGCTGGCCTGCCAGGGCTTTGCAATTGCAGAGGCCAGCTGACAGTCTGGGTGTTGCTGACCATGCTGAGAAACGTGCCACCCAGCTGCTGTGTGGTCATGTCCATCTGGAGATCTCCAGCCAGACAAATCTCTGGGCCTGTCAGATCTCTTCAGCAAGCCTTGTTATGCAAATTCAATTACTCAAGTGTGCCCTATTACTGCTGGCTAACTGCTCCTAGAACCAATCTCACACTGACAGTCAGCTCACATTTTTACCCACCAAAAGTACCTCATTTATTCTTGCTCAACTATTCCCTTGTATCATTAAGGCAGAACAGACAGAGTCCATAGTACTGTAACCTCTCTGCAGCAGGTTCTTGCAAAGAGCTCTTCTTGCAAAGAGCTTACAGAGAAATTAATTTAAAAACATACAGCATCGAATCAAACATGAGTTAAAGCCATACAATCTACATAAAATACCACTAGAAACAGAAATTATAAAACTCTGACAGAATTCTAGCTCATGTGATGATCATTTTAAAAAGCACACAAATAAACATGAAACAGACTAGTCAGGAAAGCAGTGAATTGTGCTTGATGTATTTGCTTTAACACAGGGGTACAAGTAATGAAAAGTGAGATTTCTCATTTTATCTACCAGGTTGGGTGTTTAGATTTGTCCAACCAGCAGGACTGCTGCAGCAATGGCCACCTACTTTTTTTCAGATATTTATTTACTGAATCTAATTTAGATGTAGTCTGAGCTATCAATAGTTTTCCCTGATGCAGAGATATGAAAGATTTTACTTAGAGAATTCATCATGTAAATGCAACATTGTATAGTAGACAAGTCTGGTGAAGATTTAGAAAGGAAGAGTATAAGCATGGTATTGTTGACTTGCTCAATATATAAATAAAACTTTCCACTCAAAACATCATTCTCAAATTGCATACCCTAATTTTGAAAAGTTATTCAAAAGCTGACATGGGAAACATCAGCAAATAAACCACTGTTAGCTAAGAACAAACTAGTGTAAGTATCATATCTACTATGTAAGTTGAATTTAAAATATTTGTGCTTTTCAAACTACCACAAAGCAAAAGAAATATTATTAGTGAAAAAGAATACTGGAGAGATTTTCTAAAGCAAAGAATGCAACTATATTGAGTGCAAGGCTACAGCACGGTTACTTAGCTAGATCAATGTGCTGTGTGTTTTAAAACCAGTTCAGGTGTCAGGGCAGATGATAACAAATCAAGCCAAGTCTCTCTAACCTACTTCTCTTTCCCTTCACAGAAATGAAGTTGTCTTTCTAAGTGTTGATTCATCTTTTCAACTCCTTTCAAAGGTGTGTTTCAGTAAAGAGAAAAGGAAAGAAAGGAGAAAGGGGGTAGATTTACTTTTTTTGTTTTCAAAAATGACCGCTAAACTTTTTTTTTTTTTTTTTTTAAATCAGTGTTGGAAGACTGCGGAGAAAAATATGAAGATACAATTGTAAGACTATAAGTTGGTTGATACCTAAGAACCTGAGCTGTTGTGAAGGAAGATATGAGTCAAAACTGGGAAAGTGGCGCAGCACACCGTGCTGGCAAAACACTCATCCAGGGAGATGGGGAGAGAGATATATTTGAGAGACACTGCTGTGTTACGTCTTGAAAGGGGAAAAGAGGCAATGCAGACAGAGATCAGAAACCAGGAAAAGAATTCCAGGAACACATTTACAGCAGACTGCAAGAAATGAAGACTTTAGGCGAAAGATAATAGCAGGGAGACAAAGGATGCTGAGAGGCAAAGGAGAAGATAAAAGATGTGATTTACCAAGGCCTAAGATAACTGGGTCATGGCCCATGATCATACTAATAGTATAGGAAGATTCCAGACAAATGTTAAGTGAAATGTCTGCAACATTTAGAACACACACAATTTCTTGGAAAAAGAGAAATGCAAGTCCAATATGACAGTGGGACTGGTGTGTGAAAGCAAAAAGTACTAGTGATGGACAGGGGCAGAGCTGACTAAAACTGTACAACAGCAAAACCTTTCTAAGATTGTAAAACAGTGGGAGGGAGATAGAAAGATGCTTTTGCAAAACAGAGCACATGATAAAGAAAATAAGACACATCTGCAGGTATACTAGAAAATAAGATGTCTGAATTCAGTATAAAACTGTTAGAGACAGAAAAAGTAATTCTGAAACAGCCTCACATTTATTCTTCATTTTTTATAAAGGTACCTGAATTCAATTAAGCAAGGTAACTTAAGCAAAAACTGAACAGCACTGAATGATCCTAACAAATGGTGTAAACAACACCAAAGAAGTCAGAAAGATTATCATTCCCAAAGAAAATTATTTTTGTTGAATTTGGCATGGATAGATGGGGAAAAGAGGAAAAGTATAATGGAAATGCACACTACTGGCCCATCTGGTTTTGATTTAGGAGCACTGCTTTTGAAGGAGCTTTAAGAGCCTCTTTCCAAAGATATTCCTGTGAAAATCAACTGAGAGATGTGTGTGGAATTCACATCCATCTCCCTATCCTCTCCTTAAGAAGGTGGCATGAAAAAGCATTTTCTAAAAGGAAGAAGAACTAGGAAAATCTGAGAGAGTATCAAGAATAAAATGAGTTTCATTTTACTTTCGACCCACAAAACCCACAGTATCCCTATTCTGGGATAAATCAGGACTCCGAGAAAGTTCTGTTTCATTGAAGCAATCCTGAATAACACCTTCCAGACAAAATGATACAGACACCTCTAATGACACCACCCTCAGGCTATTGGTGTCTGACAAAATCAAGTCAAGTTTGCTGTAGGACTTCTGCAAAAATAATACAAATATTGTTGCCAAATTGACATTTTTCTTCTTCATTTATGTGACATTAACATTTATTTATTACAAATCTAGATGCAACTATATAAACGGAAGTTAAAGAAACAATCCTGACACAATGTTCCATTGGCAAAGAAGACACGGAGAGATAATCCAAAGATATGTATTTAAATATTATAGAAAAGATCTAATGGCAACTAACTCGGTCACCTGGGAAATACCCTCAAAGATGGCAAGATTCCACCACTTGGTATTATCCAGTACTGATCCACTCTGCATCAACTAGCAATTTCACTTTCTGTATTCCTTAGTTGCAACAACTGAGAGCTAAGCTCCTACTTGTTCAGTTTGTTGCTAAGAAAAAGGGCATAAGCATTTTCCACCAAGGGGATGAATGCAACTAGACACTGGAGAAATAGCTCCTTTTGTTGACTCTTTTATCACAATCTCTTGTTCCCTACCAGAAGTAAGAAGAGGTGCACTGCATAGGTATTTCTAGACCAAGCTATAATGCACTGTGATTTCCCTCCAAAAATGTCAAAGAAATCAGAAAGTCTGTTCATAGCAAGTTTTTATTTCTGCATTGTGCAGGATTCTGCACTGTTATTTCATATGAAACATCAGCTTTAAAGCTCATATGGTTCAAGGTTCTCACTAAAACTGGTTGAACAGCTTAGTCTCCTCCCCACATATATTCAAAAACTCAGTTGAGAAGAGTCAGGGTTGTGGTTTGTTTTGTTTTAAAATATGAAAGGCTTAAATCCTACACAAACATAACACAATATTTATTTATTCTTAACCTTTGTCATTTCCTACATTTTCTAGGTGCCTGATGCAGTGAAGAATGAAAAATGCATATGCCTCCCAGTTTTTTGTCATAACTAGAGAAGCTGTGGGCGTTCTTAGTAGATTGATATGCTGTTTTCACTCTTTAATTTAGTACTAACAAGCTTCTGCCCTACAAGTTAACTTATGTCAGAACATTAATTTTATTGATTAACACTGCATTGCATTGGAAAAAAAATTGAGTGCTAGTTTTTTGTTAGTTGCCTTAGAGTTTGGTTGAAAGCTCCTTTATGATCATACCTAGAGAAAAGCCAAACACGGATGAGCTATTTATTCAATCTACACTGTGCCAGTGTGTACTTCCACCTACTTTGGGAGATTTCATTTAAAAAAAGGAAACTATAATTATGATCATCCTTTTCTTTTATTTCAAATTCTAGTTCAACAGTCCAAAAGTCTCCACATTTCAGCTGCATCTTTGTGAAAGCAGTTCAAGTAGAATATGTTAGCCATAAAGTTATGTAGCACATCACTCATTTCTATACTGGATTTACATTTTAGTATTATTTTTCCAGACCTGCTTCTCATATACTCTATTTCGTTTGTATGCTGATCCATATTAAACAGAAGCTTTCACTAATTAGCATATAAGGATATACAGTGAATGTGCTTAAAAAAAAAAAAAGAAGAAAATATCTTAAGCACATTCAGCTACTTCGAAATCAGGCAGCAATGAGGAATTAATCATGTGGTTTTCTCCTTGGTGAGTATCAGTTCCTATTTATCAAGACTGAACTGTATTTGACTCCATGCTGCTTCATCTTAATTTGTTGCCTTACAACTTAATTGAATGTATTTTTGTCATCATATCCCCCTAAAAGCAAATGTATCTTGGTCTCTTCTACTCTCAAGTGACCAAAATAATTTTGAAGTCCTTTTTTTTCCAGATAGCCAGTTCAAAATGTGGAAATGAAACTGTGCGGGTGAGAGAGAACATTACCACCTATAATATTTGTAGATTCACAAAGTGGCAGCAGGTATTGAAAGGTGCAGAACAGAAAGGAAGAATAAAATAGCTGTAGTTTTCCTGTTCTGAAAGCAGAGACAGATCTCAAGAGAGATTAGAGAAGTGAATCCTTCAATGGACCAGAATAGATTCACGTAGGACCACTGACACCGATTAAAGGGCATTTTAAAGGGTTAAAAAGAGCAACCTTTATGCCTAGCAAGACCTTCCATTCATTTGGGCTAACAGATAATATTTGGTCCTTTTTTTTTTTTTGTAATGATTCACTTTGGCTACACAGCCTATTGCATCCAGTCACATACTGATGGCAGGGTGTTTCCTGGGCCCACTGGAATACTGTGGAAACCTAAGAGATCTTTTACACTGAAGGTGGCTTCTGCATGGTGCTGGGATCCTTTCAACAGCAGCTGGTGGGTATCTGCTGTACCTCTCCCACATTCCCAGCAACCACCATGGATCTTCTCAAAGCCTGTTCTCATAAAGGAGTTAAGAGTAGACCCTAAGTAGACACAAATACTAAGAACAGACATTACGTGAGCCAAAAACAAAAGAATACGTGTGGATCTGTATACAGAAATACTAACAACAGACATCAAGTGGACCCAGAATAAGACAACATAAGTATGTATCTGAGTGCAATTCTTTCAGTATTTAATCTGGTGCTAAAACCTAGGTGATCTGCTTTTCCAAAATTTTATCCCTTTCTTTTACTCCTTTCTATCAAAATACAAGTCAAACGAAGCAGATACCAGAGTAGGAACATGTATGTTCCTTGCCTCAGCTCATTACAAGCAGAGTGCTGAATGTTTTCTGCGAAAACTATTCCTTTATGCACGTGAGATTAATAATGGAGTCTGTAAGGTCATTCTTCAGCAATTTTCAAATACTCTGAAAACTGAAGTGGTCAAGTCAGAAATATAATCAAGGGAGAAACAGAAGGATGTCTATGACAAGTGTTCACCTTGTAAAGACACTATGACAAGTAATTTATTCCAAAACAGATGGGAGCCGCTATTTCCATATAGCAAGCTTCCACCCCACTCGCACTAAAAACCAGGAACACAGCTCATCTGCAAGACTTTAACACGTGGGATCTAAGCAAAAGAATAACACTTCCCAACATTTCACAGAACATGCCAAGAGATGAACTGAAGACTTGAGACTTTGGAAAGAGAAAAAAATAATCGCAGACATAGGCAAGGACACAGCCTAACAGAGGCACCTGTAAAAAGGTGACAATGGACAAAAATTATTTGGACAGTGCAGTTAAGAAACAAAAAAAAAATTTTACAATGGCTCCCCCCAAGAGATACTCAAATCTCTAATATGTAAACAAATCAGGAGCTGCTCCCTCCTTTATCATTAGGTGAACATCCAGTGAAAGGTTTTTTTTAACCATATTTTTCTCCATAAAGATTGATACTTACATTTACCTTCCATTCCACTTACCTAAAAATATATATTTAAAAAGACTAAAACACAGGGATACAAGAACATTTACTGCAGGTATGTCTCTGCAAATTGTTGTGTGGATCCAGACTGTATTACAATAATGAATATTTAACAAAAATGCTCTCTACTGATGCAGATCTGCCTGATGAAATTCTGAACTTGAGTTATTTTTGTCCCAAACTTTTATTTGCTTAATTTTGACATGACAATAGTGTGCTACTACTGCTCTTATTACTTCATAAAACGAAGTTTGGGCAAGAAATACACAAGTTCACTCTGTAAAGAGACTTTTAATTTCTTTCAGCTCTGCCTTTTGATTTTACATTTAAATATTATCAAGACTGGGTAATAAAAACTCCATAATCATACTGAATTATTTTCCAGTTTTTAACCTTGTGCCAGAGTCACTAGATTTCTGCTTTGAGTATGTCTTAAGCACAATCTACACCTCACGTCAGACAAACCAATGACAAAACGAACCCACAAATTCAAAATGTACAAGCAGAGCAACATAAACTTCCTACTCCGTTTTACAGCTAACTCAGGTTATTTACATTGTACAACATAATCTGACATGTAAGTACAACTTCAGACACTGCCAATAATGCAATCAACTCAAAATGCATTTACGTGCCTTCTGAAAAGAATTACCTTGAGAAAACTGTAATTCCCATCAAGAAATAAACCACAGAAGAGACATACAGGGACATGGGAGCACTCTTGGGAGCAACAATTATCATTATTATCTTGAAAAAAAAAAAGGACAAATGATGTCATCCAGTTGTATTTATAATTGGCATCAGCCTCACATCTTTTCAATTTCAATCATGTTTTGTGGAACAATAATTTCTTCAAACAAAATCTCTGAAGTCATATGAAAAAATGTTGATGCTAACTAAATTGAATAAATTTGGATTTAGCATTTATTTTTGTTGTTTGAGCAAAACATGTAAGTCACACTTTCCACTGGAAGGTTGTTTTAGCCAAACAAACTGTTATCTGAGATTTGTGTTTCAACCATTTAATGGGCAGTGTTAAGTAGGCTGATTTAAGTGAAGCCACTATCTGCATACTTCCCAGTCCTGACAAGCCTCATCCTCTTTATGGCAAAGGAAATTCTTAGTTTCTCCACTGCTCCCAGCATCTGCTACTACACTTTGATGAACTGTAGCAAAGAAGTTATGATTCACAAAACCTATGAAGGAGAAGACAAACATGGAAAAAAAAATTGCAGTATCAGGAAAAAAAGGAGATGGCAAACTACAGAGATGGCTTGAAGCAGATTTGCAAATAGGAGACTGGGAGGAGGAAATGCAGAGTCACAGTGAGACCCAAGTCACAAATAGGAGACCCAAGGAGAGAGATTTATACTGTAGGAAGTTTTTTTAGCATGGGGGAAGCATGTTCCCTTGAAACACTTCACTGGAGGAAGTTAAGATGCTGCTATATGGTCAACTGGCCAAGGCAAGGTAGAGTGGGCTAACAGAAAGCTATCGTTGAAGAGGTCAGGAGATATGTACAATTAGTTATACAACAGATAAGATAACCAGTAAGAAAAAGACAAAAGAAGGATGGTGAGGATCAGAAAAAAAAAAGGATCAGAGAATTTAATCTCATTGAATGACAGGCAGGAACTTTTCGGTCACAATTTTCAATTATTCTAGGCAAAGAAAGCTTCCTTCTGGTCCCTTGAATGGCTTTTTTGCAATTTGCTTTGTCATATGTTGCAAGCAGTTTTTCTACTCCAGCTGCTTCCACACTTTTGTGGGGTTCAGCCTGCTATATCAGTCCGCATGCAAAACAGAACCCTACCGCAGGCTCATCTTAGCTTCCAAGAAGGAACCCCTGTATTCAGTTTCTTGCTGCTTAATACGCTCCCTTTTAAGATTCTGCTGAACTCACAGCCTGGGTCATAGGTCTGGGATAGCAGTACCATGCAACGAACCATGTGCCAGTCTCCTGCAGTTCTCCCCAAACCTCTGCTGCAATAGGTCCACCATAATGGTGGTCTGATACCACCCCACTCACTAGAACAGCCATGTCCTGTCACTCTTGTTGTCCTCTTTATGCTGACCAAGCCTCTGCTCCAGTGGTATTAGCTGAGGGATTCACTTAAAAGAACAGCTGCCCTGGCCAGCATCCCCCCTGCCACAGTCACTCTGGATACTCTAATAATTGCAGCAAGTGAAAGAGGATGGTAGTAATAATTAGAAAAATTGCTCTCCTTCACTCCTAGCAAGGACAGAGATGGAAATGGACATTTTATTCATTACTTATTTCCCTTCATTCTTGAGACCAACATTCCAAATCTGTCCCCATACTTAATCCATTTCTCTAATGTTTAATGAGTCCAAGTTGACAGTTCTGGTCTTGGTGATAAGGTAGAGCTACTGCCAAAAATGGAACACACAGGAGCATTTCTATAAACATCTCCCCAGTCACCTGAGAAGGAAGCAGACAAACTTGGGTAAAGTCACTGTAGGTCTCACAGTAAAACTGTATGAGTTACATAAAGAAGGGTGCTTGTGCTCTAGGTACTGTGGAAATGCTTTTAAACCTTCAGGTACCAGAACTGGGAGCTATGTCAGGGGGAATGAATTGAAATATGCCTTAAGATTCATCACCCCAGTGAGTCACAGCATTCACCCAAGTAGTACTTCTCCACAAAGAGTTTAAAAGCCCTAAAGCAAAGGTTTTTTTACTGGAAACTCCTACAGTAATCTCCACATCACTGACTATATTAAGCTGAAGAGGCATATAGGCTCCTTGTTACAGATCTGCTGGGGAGATTACTTCCCACAAGAACAAGCTGTATTCATGTTATCAAACCAGACAGACAAACTCTTTTCATCACAAGGTATGAAAAACCATCTCTATGATCTATACTTTAACTCTGGAGTTGGAGAGGGCCCATGAATTTAATACTTGTCTCCTGCTACTCTTTGGCTTTCTCAGTGAATAATAAGGCACTAACCATTTATATAAGCTCTTAAATGTAACTCTCTAAATCTCTAACTCAAACAGTATTTACAATCTGTAGTAAAGCCAATGAAACAGCATAGGATGAAGCACCAGGAATATGTAAAGGAAAGCTGAGAACTACATTTTCTTTATATTTATTCTTGACAATTACCCACCTTTCTCAAAAGTTAAAAGGAGGCCAACCAGAATCAATGAAATGAAAAACAGCTGACTGAAAATAAACGTCACTAGCAACAAGCTTTTATAACCATCAAAATCCATCAAAATATGGAAATGATCTGAAGAACTTGCACTCCATGGCATAAGTGCAGTAAAGGAGATAAGTAAAGGAGAGGTTCAGACCTACCAAATCCTGCCAAATGACTGGCAGCAGAACATGCACACACACAATGTATGGCTAGCCAGAAGTCTGCCCGTCTCCCAGGCTTTGGACACACTGCAATAATACACTGCAGATACAAATCAGGCCAGAATTCCCATGTCACAGAAGTGAGGTGGTGGCAAAGAAACAGCAAGGTCCATCAGAGCCACAGAAAAAATCCACACCACACCACACAGCAGAAACTCCAACCAACACCCAAACACACTTAAAATATTATGTGGTAGCATAAGACACTGTGAGCAAACGTGGCCACTCCTCTCCCAGTAGTATTAGTCCTTCAGGGACCTATGCTGATTTCACAATCTTTACTATTTTTTCTAGAGATGTTCCTAATTGTGATCTAGTTATTCAAGAGACATTCCCTTCCACTGATAAATATAGCCTCCAACAAATGCCATATACCATATTCATCTACCAACTGCAGATGTATGTATGCAAGTTATAGAAACTGTATGGCACTTTCTCCAAGATCATGGACTTTAACCCTGTGGAAAGAAAATTAAAGACTATGAAGTCATCCACTAACTACAATGCATTCCAAAATACTTTGTACTGTTTTCCCCACATATAAATTAAAATAATCCCTTATAAACAAAGAGAGCTTCAAATGAAGAAATTTAATGGATTTTCTGCTTAAAAAAACCCCAACAAAACAGAAGTAGCTCAGTTACTAAGGCAATGGTAAGAGGAGTTCTGTAACACCGAAATTTACATGTAAGGATTTACGGTTTGTTTATTGCTCATAGTCTGAAAAGGACTTGACTATCTGACCTGTAGCAAAATACATTGGTACTGCTGGTAAGATTGATAACACACACATGTGTTGCAGACAGTGCTTCCACTACACATATTTCAAAATAGGTTCTTAAGATCTTTTAACTCCAGTCAGAAATCAAGAGAAATTAATTTCTGAGGCAATGTTGTAAGTGTTCCCATGCAGCATTTAAAAAAAGTACTATTTTATCCAACTTTCATTAACTACTCATGCCCCAGTTCGTGAGAAAAAGTTCTTTTGTTCATCCATTCCTAGGATACCATCAGGACAAAGATTCAGCATCAATAGCTTACTTGTATTCTGGCAGGCCTCCAGGACAGTGTTTTCCCTTTATCAGGCCACTTAATGTCTTTAAACAGTTAAAAGGGTCTTCAACAGCAGTTATTTTGCATTTCCACATGATGATAGCAGGATGGCAATGACACTTTAAATATCATGTATAATTAGGTGAAAAACATTGCAGAATAACACAGTTTGATCTCATTACACTTGTTGCCAGACAGCAAAAACCAAAAATGCAGCAAACTAAATTTCTAGGGAGAGATAAGAGAGCATATTTCTTAACATCCTCATGTTAAGAGGGTTACTGAAGTATCCTTCAACATATGTAAAAATGTGGTCACAGTGCCATTAATTCAGTGTGTTGGAAGTGTTGGTACTAATTACTGGTATAGAACCTTGACATTAGACATTGCAAAAACTAAGCATCAACTAGACTAGCTCTTTGACAGCAAAGAGATAATTATTAGGCTTCCATTCTTAAGGAAACCCCCGAACTTATTAATGATAGCACACAAAAGAAACCCTCATCAAAGAAGAATAGAAGCTTTTTTCACTGTGATAAAATGACCCAGCTCTAGGAAAAAAGATTACATATACTCAGACAATAGAAGACCCACTTAACAACTGCTTTGTCATGGTTTTGCTATAGATGTCCTAATCATATAATCATTTCTGATTTTCACAGAACCATCCAAGGAGATGATTGACTAAATAGGTCAACAGTTTCTTGAAGGCTGCAGTTAGAAAAATAATTATATTGGCTATGTACATTTCTTTGGCTTTGTCACTATCCATCCAGGCAAAGACAAGCCACCAAATGTGTGACTAATCCATGCAGCCAAAACCACATGCTCAAAGAAATTAGAGGATCATGTATCAACTTGTCTGAATTCTGGATCCCAAACACAACTTTAAAGGCAAAACCTGTTTTCAAAACTGCTTAGATAATGAGAATCTGAGGTCCAGCTACATGTGTCTTTGGATCACTGGCACTGTTCAGTATTTTAAGACCAATTCTGAGACTCTCAGAACTGTTATGTTTAAAATTCCAACAGTTAAGGTATTATGTTCATGAAACAAGACACAGCATTTTCAGATCTGTCACATCTCAAAAATATCAGAACTAGAAAAGTGTACCTACAAAGAAGAACCTTTCTGTGTTCTTTTCCGCAGCATTTTTGGATATAACTCTGGCATCTGTATCTGGCCTCTGCACACTGGCTACAAAACCTCTTTGCTGGGAGGCAAGTTTGGCATTGAACCTGATTAACCAGACAAGGGTGGTGGAATCTCCATCGTTGAAGGTTTTCAAGACTTGGCCGAAAAAAGCCACAGCCTACCTCATCCAATGTTAGCAACAGTCTTGCTTCAAGGGGAAGGCTGGACTAGACGATCTCCACAAGTCCCTATAAATCAGGACTTCTCTGAAAATGGAACATGAGGAGAGTATGCTGGTATTTCCTTCCCAATGAGTGATAGAAAACATTCCCCATAAACAGACTAGATTTCAGAACAACCCTGGCATGCAAGAAGTAGTCTGGGATGTGCTAACCAATACTGCTTTCTAGATTTTTTAGTTTTGCAGTGCTTTCTCAGGTTATGCCCATGACAAAGCCTTGAGGAAATTATATTCTTCATCCAATAGGTCTATAGTTTTTCTATTAGCTGAAGCAAGCTAAGCATTAACAAAGCTATTCCTTTATGGTACAATACACTTATTCAGAGAAATGCTTCCCACAAAATCAAGATGTACACGCTTCCCATTCTTCATCTGCAGAGAGACATAAATCCAAGTCAGTGCCCATATGCGTGTACTCCCCTCTCTTCCCTGTGGCCACCTTCCTGGTTCCAGTTAGTCATTCTGGATCTGTCTCATCTATGTGGGATGACACTTCAGCATTTCCTTGGGCAGTCCACAGTCCACCAGTGTCACACTCTCCCCCCAGTACTCAGTAAGAAATTTCCAACTTAGATATTTTTCTTCAGAGTCCACCTACTTGGGAGAGCTACATGCTTCAGAGACCACATGAAGAAAATCATGGATGAAGCAGAGCAACATCTTCAGCACACTGCTCTCATTTTTAGAAAAAATGTCTTCCAAACAAGTCAAGCAACACTCACTCCCCAAGAAATTTTAGGAGAAAATTTTAGGGTAATCTAAAACTTCTAGGACAGTCTTATTTCTCCTCATCTTTTGACTTCCTGCCTTTAGAGAATGTTCTTCCTCCAAAACAGTCTCTAACATCTTATTTGCCTGTCCATCCCTTTCCATCCCCACTTTCCTTCACCAAACATATCCATGCCCTCAGTCATTCAAATTGTCCTGGCAGTAGAAGAAAACCACATTGTTTGGTGGTTCACTGTCATTCAGTATCTTCAGCTCTCAACTGCTATCTTCTGGTTGCTTCCCATGCACACCCTGGATAAATTTTTGATTACTTTTACTGTTTAATACTCTTACTGTTACTCTACTGGTCTTCAAAGGATACAAGTTATTTTCATACAAAAGGACACTCAAAAAAAAATAAATAGATGAACACAGACACATACTAGAGTCAGGTCAGTCAGCCATGAAGAACATAAATAAGATTGTAAAGTATTAAATAATAAAACTTAATTCTATGACAAAGTGTAGCTTCATCTTATGTAACAAATACAACTTGTACTATGCTGGATAATTTTTCTTCAAAACCATCAAAATAATAATTTTCCTATATTGGCAATACGGATAAAAATTTTTTAAGCTAAAAATGAATTTAGTTTTATCTAAAATTTTACAAAACCTGACACTAGTATTTGGGTTCTAAACACACTGACAATAGTGTGTTTAGAACACAATCACCCTTATTCAACACACTGTATGGAACTGACAAAGAATGTTTTTTTTTACAAAAAATGGTAATTTTTTTTTCCATTGTCTAATCATATTAACCTGAGTTTCCTATGATGCTACACATTATATGGATAATAAATATGTTATTTATATAGAAATAATTTCAAAGCTATCTCAGTCTCGTGAGGTATTGAAGTGTTGCAACTTTTAACTATTAAATGATTTTATACATACAAAATTTGAGATCACAATGTAATTAAGTTACTGTCAAACTGAAAATCTATCAATTCTCCTTTCTATAAAATTTTTATAGCAGCAACAAAAATTATTTCACTAGCTAATCATTAATGCAACAGAAATAATTCAGCAAGAAGGTAAGGTGTATGCTACTACAATTACTGTCATTTTATGGCTTCAATACATATTTGTGTGGAAGGCTGACTGTAGTAAACACATCACAGAATATCATATTACCCAATAACACACACAGTCAACTATCTCATTGGCATTATAAAATGATTATTTTAGGTTCTTGTTGTTGCAAGGAAATTTTACACTTTTTGTTGTTCGTTTTATTGGGTCATTTCTAATCTGTAATGTAGAGCACTTGTAACATAAGAGAAAAGAACGTGGATATAAACGCAGAGATGCATGCTATTTAACATGTCCTATCTACTAGTACCTGAAAAGTATATAGCCCATAGGTGGAAACTCCAAACAGTTTATGTACATTCTCACTTACTTGAAACATTATTTCTGAAGTAATTTTAAAAAATAAAATTGGGAACAAGCCATGATGTAGCTAAAATTTCAAGATCGAATGTTCCCAGCTTACCGACTGTCACCTTATTTAACAGGTGTTTTACTTTTAAGAAAACAAACAAACAAAAAATCCAAAAGTATTTATAGCAGCCACATTGTTCACAAACCAGCAAATGACAGAAATGTGTGCTTTTCCAGGATGGATATTGTTCCTTCATGAGAGGAAATCCCTCACTTGTTGCTCTCACGAATATTTTTTTTTTGTTCAACAGAGTGATAATCTGAAACAGAATTAAACACACACAAAAGATGTCCTCTGACACCTTCTCTGCCTTCTTTCTTGTCAAATGAAGTGGGCCACAAGAAGACCATAAAATAATTAAAATTTCATATTCCAGTTGCTCTTGAGTTGTTTGTACTCCAGTAGCCATGCTTCCCTCACTGTTTTAACGCTTCAAACGCTTGTTTCAGAAACACCTCACAAAATAGCTTTTCTCCTTAGAACTGCTTGGTGTCCTGGGAGGGAGAAGTTCTGCAATCTCACCACACACTACCCCGTCAGCCACGGCCCTGAGCAAAGGTACAGGGAAGTATAACTATGGGAGAAAGACTGCCTTTGAAATGAGTAACAGGACTGACCTTTGAAAAGTTACTGCACTTCTTGAAGATACTGTTCCTACCTGTTCTCAGTCCTGCTCCATTATCCAACATAGGCCAGCTGTGAGTTCTGCTTCTAAAGCAGATTCTGCAGATTTCAGTTCTGAAGTTTGCTGGGGCTCCTAAGGTTTTTTACCGTAGCTCTTCACTTACTTATTTTACACCTAATTTACAACATCACAATTGTCTAAACCCAGAAAATGGTGAAAACAATGGTCCCAGGCATCTACTTTAAAATCTTGAGGGTGTTTTCTACAGAAGTAGCTTAAATTTCTTCCTCCATGTTTACTTCCAAGCAGGTGTGAGCTGGACAACAAACCAGAGGTTAGAAGCTTCATATGTTATCATTGGTGTGGTATCTTCACTTTGCCACTAACCAGTGTTTTGTTTGTTAAAAAAATTAAATTAATTTAAAAATTTGATTTTGTTTACTTTTAGTAGAGGGATTCCAGTACACCTGCTACAAATCTAAGAATCTCTGGGAATATGCAAACTCTTTTTCCCTCCCTTAAGAAAAGGCCTTTCTGTACTTTTTGAAATGTTGAAATGTCATGAAGAGTTCAAACAGAACATTACTAGGAATATCAACTGAAAAAACTCATATGCATAGTCACATTCTCTGTATACATGTCGATGTATCTTTAAAATCCACAATTTTGACAATAAAATAGCCAAAATTTTGCAGATTTTCTGAAGAACACGTGGCATATTTAACCATTTCCATTTTTACTGACCCAAACCCAAAACATTTACAAGCAGAAGGATGAAAAAAAATTACAAGTGTCTATGTAGGAAATAACTCACGTAAAGTTTAAAGCATCAAGTACACAAATACTATAAAATCCAGCCACTCTAAAATTACTGTAGCTGATTATACTAATTAAACACTCCTTTTATATGCTTATCTTGAATTTTTTATTTTAAAAGTTATGCTTCTCAAACTACTTTAAAAATGGGCAAAGCAATACACATCATTGCCATGGTTTTGACACAGTATGTATACATAATATATTATTAATTTTATTACTTTTTTCTTCTCCTTTCTTGCCCCACTCCCCATTTTTTATCTAGGTAGCTTAAGGAATACATTGGATCTTAAATGGATACAATCATTCTATTTTTTCCTTTATCCAGATGTTCTTGTCTTTCACCTCTGTGTGAATCCCATAGCAGTTCTTGGCAGCAGTGGTCTCACACTGATCTGAACTGGTAGACAAGGAATCAAAAATGTGTTATGGTTAAACAGGTCTGTAACCAAACCACTTCAACCTCCAGAGATTCTTTCCTCCGTGACCATTATTTTTAATGAGGCCAGTTTACTTTTGGAATCTTGGCAAAAAACAGTCATTTACTCTAGTCCTAAAGCAATGACTGCAAACTGGGCAAACATAAAGATTACATGCAATGTAAAATCTGCATGTGCATATCATTACACAAAAATCCCATGACGTGCTGGGAAAGAGGCCTGTCAAGCTATCATGTTTGTTAATGAAAAGAACAGTTTTATTCCAAACCAGTCTACTGTATCAGATTTGATAGAACAAGTGTTAACTAAACATCGTGCTTAAAAGCTTTGATGAGAAAATCTAACACGTTAAACCAAGAAACAGTTCAAGGACAGCAGGAGGCAATTCCAGAACACAGGCGCAACCTATAAAGGCAAACTAGCACAGCTTTTTGATGTTAAGTAAGCAGCAATATCAGTATACAACAAAGCTTGGAGGCAGACTGTTGTATCAAGTTTAAAAGTTTAATATCCAGGGTCAAAAGCCTCAATTACCTGTTCTACTACTACATTTCTTAGCGAAAAAATAGATGTTGGAAGTATGATTTGCTGAAAATGTTACCTGAATTAGTACATGGGGTTTTTCTGATTCCCTTAGCATCTGAATTTTAAGTATTTTGGTTAAGCTGTATCTCAGGTACTCAGGCTACAACAAAATATATATGTTTGGACTTCAACAAGATGGGAGGTCAAAGTCACTTAATTTAAAAATATATACATGTCTTAAAATGGGTTGTGTCCATTAAGTAGCCTAAGAAAAGGGGCAATAGCACCAGAGGAATGGCACTTACTAAACCTGCAGCTAAATTACTGCAGTAGCACTTTAAATTTATCCATTGTAGGAATAAGCACAAAAGTACACATTCAAAAAATACAAAACTGGGGGAAAAAAGAAACCCTTTACTCAAACTAGAGATTTACTAAGTTTTTTATTGTGTTAAACTTATCAACCAGGCTGCATAACATGTTACTAGTTATTTAATAATTTACTTTAATTGATGAAAGATGATTTTCTACTTATTTTTCATGGGTATGTCTTCTCTTTTGTCCATTTATAAAAGAGTATGGAGGGTGTGATTAAATTGTAGTTGGAAATGGAGGAATGAGACCTTTTTAAGGCAAAAGAGGAAAAAAAAAAACAAGCTCATAATTGTATTTTGAATATAGCAAGATATCTTTGCACTTGATACAGATGACCACATGGAATCCTCCTTGTATTTTTCTATGACTGTCCACTCCATGGCTTTTAAGAAATTATTGTGACCTTTACTGTGGATGAATCTATGCTCATTTATAAATTAAACAGGAACATAATTCTTTTGCTATTACCTTACCAAAGCAAAAAAAGTTTTGCCAATACCCAAACGTGGCAATTTTAACACTTTTTATCTTCATAAACAAAATCTAGAATGGAAAAAGTTTGTTTTTTTAGGAACAGTAATCATCATTGTCAGATACTCTAAGCGAAGTCCTAAAAGTTAGAGAAAATTAATGGGGTGGAGGAGAGAAAAGTCTTCTGTACAAATCTTTATAAATTATCAATCACCTCTTTTGAGCAGGCTAGGCTGCAATGCCACCTGGTGGCTTTGAAAAAATAACAGGATTCTGTTTGAACAGTACATAATGGCTTGGAAAATACACAATTTTCTATAAAAATATCAAACATGGCAACAATATTTAAGTTAATCATTTGCATTTCTTTGCTCACAAGTCTTTTTCTCATTTTGTTGCTCCCAGTGTGTAGTATGTGAAGTTTTAAAGTTCACATGTCCAGATCTGACTTCAGCTGGAATTTTACAATTGTTTTCAATTGAGAGTTGAACTTGCTGAGGAGTATACTATACTATAAACAGTGGAACACAAACACACAGAGTCAAATTCGCACAATTAATGCCAAAATGTGAATTTTTCCCCATTTTGAGGAAAAATCAAATACAACAGAAGTCCAGAAGGAAGGTTACCAAAATGTTTTGTAAAATTACACTGTATAATTAATTCCATAGTAAGAACGTTTTTATGGTGTGTGTTGGTGACCTTTTATTGCCATCAAGTTCACAATGCTGGTGGGCTGCCTTTTAATCCCTCTGCAGACAAAGGCCCTAAATAAACACAGATCCCTTCCTGGGAAAAAGTCCTCTCTGGTTAAATGGTAAGGAAATGAGTAAATCATTAGTAATCTTTAAAGCCAAAGCTATAAACTCAAGTTACCTTAAGTTAAAATGAAAGTGTCCTGCAAGAGTTTCAAAGTTCTGTCACAGATAGAAATCTCCAGCTCTTGACTCCAGACTAGGCGCCAGCTGATAAACAAACAATTTAAGTCAAGAGCTGGAGAATTCCCAGCTTTTTCATTTAATGGCTTTGGCCAAGAGTATTTATTGCCTCCAGTTTTATTCTCACTTAGCTCTAAGAGGAAATTTAAACTCATCATTATCTTAAAGCCCCATATGGGCCACAGTCAGCTCACCTGATAGAGCTCCTTTTACTCTGCCTAAGTTCTACTCCCCACTAGAAGTGATGTAATAGTGTAAACTAATTAAATGTAGTTTTAGGCTAACTTTTTAATAGGCTAAATAAATTTTGTTCAATATGGTTTATATTCCCACTTGGGGCAGTAATGATTCCAAAAAGTTTAACTTTACAGTTTCCAGTCTAAACTAATAGTAGTTTACTCCATAAAGGCCAACTGAAACAAACAAACAGTCATCGGAACAAGAGCATCCAACTGTTAAAAGCAACTGCGTTGAAAATTCTTTGCCATAAATTGATTCATTGGCACCAAAAGGTACGCAGAATTGTGAAAAAGCAGACTGCATTATAATTCCCATACTTCAAACAAAACATTTCAGGAATGCAAGGACATACATGTAATTAAAATTTGGTGTTTAGTACGTGTTCTGGTTTTAGAAGGAAAATAGGCAAAGCTATGGAACTGGAAATTAAATATCAACTAATCATCCATGGTTAAGCCAAGGTATTGGATGCGGTAAGCAAGTCCAGCATGGAAATACTTTATCCTAACTAACATGAATATAGCATGATCTTGTGCCTCAGATGCTACCCCCTCCCTCCTTCTGTTCTAGAAGTACATACTAGGAGGAGGTTAGAGTTCTTCAATACAGGTTCTAATGCTTATTTCACCTCAGAAGTTTTTAAATCTGTAATGACTTAGATTCAGCACTTGCCACCTCATTCCAGGCATCTTCACCTAACAATACATATTTCTCCTGTATATGAACAGTTTAGAATCTTTTCACTTAAGAAATAAATTTCACAAATGTCAGAGATGGAGAATTGTGCTTAGCAAAAAAGTCTGACTACCATTACTAAGGGGTTAACAGAACTCAACCTTGAAATCAGGAGGTTGTACTCCCCTCCCACCCAACCCTCTCCCCACAAAATACTTTCCTAACCTGACTTGGCTGAAAAAGCCAATTAATTGTTCCAGTGTCTGCCAAAACTTCTCATTCTGTTAAAAATGTGGATAGTGTTTGAGACAGCTGGCTATTGCAAACCCAGGTAACACCCCTAAATGTGGAAAGAATGAAGGAACATGAATTATGATTAGTATTTTAAATGGATTTGTAATAAAACAGACAGATATCTTAAACCTACTGTACTTCCAACATATACTATTTAAAAACAAAAACATGGTGTCTATATGTCTCTGCTGCTCCATTGAGTATATGGTAGCATTTTAATGCAAATTTTATTAAAATCTGTTGAACCAGTTTTTCTGTCTGTTAGGAACTGGTAGTACAGATACTATGATATCACCTTTTGCCAATGACCAGGCCCAAC
>NW_008585602.1:0-1501 GCF_000691845.1 Merops nubicus | reverse complement strand
GAGAGAGGGTGGCCGTGTCCCCACCACAGTCGTGAAGAAGGTAAAACCCTGCAATATTCCCCAAAGCCAAGGGCTGCTGCGGAGTTCCTGCTTCACTTCCCAGAAGTCCCATAGTACAGGCGAGGAGCAGGGCAGGACAATGCCCTCCTCAAGTGAGCCCAGCCCTGGTCTTGGTCCCTGCACCTTCACCCAGCGCCCAGTGTGAGTGCTCGGGCGGGCACCCAGCACGGGCAGAGGACAGCCCCGCTCCCCAGAGCCCCCCGCCCTGCTCTGCTCCCCATCCTTGCCTCTCTGCCTGGTTCCCTCCAGGAAGGCCAAGGCCAAGAGCACCTCTGTGTGTTGGCTATTGCCCAGACCTTCACCTTGGCCACACTCCCCGGGCTCCACGGCCATCTAACCACATGCCCGCTTGCCCGAGGGGTGGTGGCAGACCAAGGACCGTGTCACAGTGATGAACATGCTGAGTGGCCGCAGGACACTCTCCCTGCACCCCATAGGATGCCCTCCAGAATCCCTCCAGAATCTGAGAAAGGGCCAAGCCCAGGATAAGGGCGGGTGATGTGTCCTTGGGGAGACCCAGCTGGGCTGACCTTGAGCCCCCTCCGGGTTCATCCCCGGCCTCACACAGCACAGACAGATAGAAACACAGAATAGCAGTGGCTGGAGGGGACCTCTGGAGAACATCTAGCCCAACCACCCCCTGTTGAAGCAGGTTCACCCAGAGCAGGTTGCACAGAAATGTGTCCAGGTGAGTTTTGAAAGCCTCTGGAGGAGGGGACTCCACAGCCTCCCTGGGCAGCCTGCTCCAGGGTTCTGTCACCCTCAAAGTAAAGAAGTTTTTCCTTATGTTTAGGTGGAACTTGCTGTGTTCCAACTCATGCCTGTTGCCCCTGGTCTTATCACTGGGCACCACTGAAAAGAGTCTGTCCCCATCCTCTTGACACCCACCCTTCAGATATTTATAAACACTGATAAGATCCCTCTCAGTCTTCTCCAGGCTAAACAGCCCCAGGCCTCTCAGCCTTTTCTCATCAGAGTCCCCGAACATCTTCACAGACCTCTAGTTCCCCATCTGTCTTGAACTGGGGAGCTCAGAAGTGGACATAACACTCCAGATGTGGCCTCACCAGGACAGTGCAGAGAGGGAGGAGAACCTCCCTCAACCTGCTGGTCATACTCTTCTTTAATGCTCCGGGAACATGAAGACGGAGCGGAGGATGAAGAAGCTGTACGAGGAGACGCTGCTGAAGAAGATGAGCTCGAGCGACACCCCGCTGGGCACCGTGGCGATGCTGCAGGAGAAGCAGAAGGCCCAAAAGACATCGTACGTCGTGCTGAGCGGCAGCGGGAAGAGCATGAATAAGAACACGATCACCAAGTGACCTGGCACTGGGGCCGCCTCCGTGTCTCCCTCGTGTCCCCCAAGAGTCCCCCCACGGGAACATTAAAGGCCTCAGGACCACATTTTTTTCAAGTTTGTTTGTTTGTTTAAAAAAAAAAA
>NW_008585601.1:0-2192 GCF_000691845.1 Merops nubicus | reverse complement strand
GCGCCCGGCGGCGCGGCCGTGGTCTTGCCCGAGGAGTTGATGTCCCTAATGAAGGATGTTTTCAGAGCTGCAGCAGCCGCCCCGCACGCCGCGTTTATGATTTTGTGCGTTTTGACCTTTTCTCAGAAGAAGCAAAAAGAGATTGCCTATCTAAGTAACAGACAAAAAGACTGACAAGGAATACTTAAATGTATTCGGCTATATATCTGCAGTAATGCAGGCTTCTAATCCCTCCTCCTATCTCCATATAAATGATACAGTTCAAGACCATAGCTGTTTTCTTCACTAAAAGCAGTAAAGCTCTTTTAGATGAAATGTCTAAAAACATCTTGTAATAACTTGGAGCATGCTGGCAAGAGTAGTCACTTGTGACTATGTGTGAAACCCCCTCAGCCCGTCGATATTGTAATAAGCAGGAGCGGTCGCATCACTCCATTATTCAGAGGAGCCAACAGCATGCTTGTCCCTTAGGCTACAGCATTCATTAAGGAAAGCTTACTGGGCTGAAAGCTGGAAACAGATGATAACGGGATATGATTTTCATATTTAATGCATTCCTTGGAAGAGTATGTGTGCTGCAGATTGATAGAAGAATCAACTGCTACTTTACTAAAAGACTTTCTAGTTTGCCCTATAGCTACCGATGGAATCATTCAGCCAAGAAATTAACTTTTCCTCCTTTTACCTGCTTTATATATCTGCTAAGCAGGCTGCCTGGCTGCCAGTAAATGTTATTATGCAGTTAAATGTTTGGTATTTAAGACTCTTATCAGAAAAGAAACAGAGGCCACACTATTTTGTTTTTATAGTAGGAGGAAGGTTTTCGGTTTTCTTTCTTCAGTGCATTAGCAGTTGTTAATCTGAGTTTACAGGAAGTTTTCCCCATAGATTAAAAAGTTAAAAACCTTGAATTCAGAGTGTTCTTTAAAGGGTGATACGCAGAGCGATGGACCCGGGCAGCCCTGACCCATGTAAGCAGCCCTCCAGTGCTGGCCAGTCCGTCTTTGGTTCAGAGGCAGGTGGGAGGTGAGGTTGTTCTTCAGCGCCAGGCGCTGCGAGGCAGAGCAGTCTGTGTGGGAGATGGGAGGTCCAGCCTGGGCAGGAGTTGATGTAAATGCTGGAACACCAAAGGCCCACGGTGTGACCTGGGTTTGTCAACACTGTTGGCAGGTTTTGGACGGTCTGAGGACTCGGGGTGCACCCAGACACGTCCCTTCACGTGGAGTTACAGTTAATGGCTTGGTTGTGGGCTCCTTCATCCCCTGTCCCTTTCCTTCTCCTTCCTTAGATACAGAGGTAGCTTCAAGGAAATTGTGCTCCTTTTTGCCTTGTCTATGTGCTCTGTCTCAGATCTTACTCAGTATCTCCATTTATTTTTTTTTTGGCTGTTTGTGCCTGTTTCACACCACCTTCACCTCACTTAAAATCTGCCTGTTCTGCCCACAGTGGGAGCCTTTGTTCTGGGCGATGCAGCACTGAGTCAGTCCTAGTGGTTGGCAGGTGGGGTGTCCAGGACCCAAACTGTCACAGCTTGGAGCTGTCGTAGGGACCAGCTCTGTTGGCACTGCTGCCCTGGTTTCCTTCCACAGTCAGCGTGCTGGCAGTGGTGTGATAACCTCAGCAGTGGTGTGTCCTGGAAGACCAGGAAGGACAACTGCAGAACCAGTCATCTGGAGATGGTCGGTGCCCCCTGAAACACCAGTGTGACTGTCTGGGACTCCATAGGATATGCACTCTCCTTAGGGGAGTCCTTAAGCTCAGAAATCATACACCCAAACAGTGTTTGTCTAGGAGACCTTGGGTCTCCGTGGAAAGGACTTGAGCACCAGTCTTTGGGAGTCAAGTGTCAGGGCAATCTGGCATTGCAGGTTGGAGAGGTCCTGTACTGAGGAGGTCCTGAGCTGGCAGAGCTGTATCACCCAGGCTTCTGAAACCTTTGTGCCATGAAGTCTGGGGGCTTCAACTTCAAAGCACTTTACTGAAGTCCTTTGAAGATGTTTGGACTAGTGCATCTTGGCACTGGAGAGACAAGCATCTGACTCAGCTTTCGTGTGGTCATTTTCTACCAGGGGAGAGTGGACCCTTTTGTAAGTCCCAATGGAAGGGATTTTTTTTTTTCCTTAATTCTCTTCAAAACACTTTAATGATGGTAAGAAAAGGTTGTGTTTGTTACTGGAGGAAGAAGTGGGGAT
>NW_008585600.1:534-953 GCF_000691845.1 Merops nubicus | reverse complement strand
CACGTCGGCATCGAAGGTGAGGTAGGCCAGGCCCTCCACCGCCCAGCGCCGCGTGCCCGCGTCGATCGCCTCGTTGCAGAGCCACCTGCGAGAGGGTCCCGTGAGCCCAGCCCGGGGGACACGCTGCCCAGGCCCCCCCAGCACCACTCACTTGCGGCACTGCTTGGCCAACTTCATGGTGGAGCCCTCAGCAAACTGCTTCATGCTGAAGTCGGTGCCTCCAGCAGAGCCCAGCTTGCAGAGCCCCTGCAATGGAATGGGGATCCCAGCATGGAGTGGTTGGAAGGGACCTCTGGGGATCATCTCATCCAAACCACCTGCTCCAGCAGGTCAACCACAGCAGGGTGCCCAGGGACACATCCAGGTGGGTTTGGAATCTCTGCAGACAAGGAGAGTCCAAAGCTTCTCTGGGCAGTCAC
>NW_008585600.1:0-337 GCF_000691845.1 Merops nubicus | reverse complement strand
CAGGTCTCGCAGCCTGTCCTGGCACAGAGATGCTCCAGGCCCCTCAGCAGCTTCAGAGCCTCTTTTGGGCTCTCTTCAGTAGCTCCTTGTCTCTCTTGAACTGGGGAGCCCAGAACTGGACCAAATACTCCAGAGGTGGCCTTGCCGGGGAGAGTAGAGTGGGTGAAGAACCTCCCTCGACCTGCCGGCCACACTCTTCCTCGTGCACCCCAGGAGACCATTGGCCACATTGGCCATGAGGACACGTGACTGCCTCATGGGCAACTAGTTTTCCCCCAGTGCTCCCAGCAGAGCCGCTTCCCAGCAGGTCACCTCTCACCTGTACTGGCGCAGGGGT
>NW_008585598.1:1902-35768 GCF_000691845.1 Merops nubicus | reverse complement strand
TAGCTCGAAATAAGGATGGAGATTTGGTTGGTGGGCCAAGCCACTATGCAGGTACATCACCCAGTAAAAATCCAGTAATTAGTATATTTTGCTATGCTAGTCTAAAGAAATTTCTGAATACGTTAAAGCAGAAAAGGGCAGGAATAAGAAGTAAATCAAGAGCTTGATCAGAAGGGTCTTTTTGTGTCTTCCACATGTAAAAATGATAACATGCTTATAACTTAGGCACTAAATTCAAATGTAAAAGTATGAAATTAAGAGATCTTTTACAGTTTATATAGTACCTTGTCCTGCCCTTGAAAAGTGTGGAAGAATTGTATATATGTCAGCTAGAGTGGTCATTTTTCCTGGCTCACACCTTCAAATTTAAGAGCTGAATCCTGATTACAGTCAGTGTTCTATTTTCTAATTTTCATGTCTTTTACTCAATACTGCCACTATACTAAACACCTGAATATCTCCCAAAAAATTGCAGATAGGATTTAGAGAACATTTATTGATTATAATTCACAGTACTCCTTTTTTCATTTAATAAGAAAACATAATTTGTTGTGAATCCTACCAAATCTACCCACACAGAAAAATTAAACTTTACTTTCAGGCACTGCTTACTGTCTAGTAGGGGGTTTGTTTGCTTCTTTCTTTCTCAGAGATTTGTGTACATATCTCATGCATTGCACACAGATTTTGTGCATTGAAGTGGTCAGATAATCTTGTCGTATGTTTATCAAAAATCTTCATTCTGTTTTCACAGAACTACGTATTTCACAGCTTTTGTATCAAGATGACATTTGATTGATTCTTAACCAAGAAGAAAACAAGTTGACTATATATAAAGTTTCACTTCTTAATCACATTGATTTCAAGTTTTGGAACTAAGTATTTTAGTTCACATTTCACAAAGATCTATGATAGACAAAAAACTTTGTGGAAGCGATATACTCTTAGAATCCAACATTTGTGATTTATTGTAGCTAAAACAAAGTACAGTAAATACATAACAGTAAGGATGGTGTTTACCTTATTCTTCCTCCACAGGTAGTTATATCCTGAACATTTTTGGTCTGTGCTAAGTTAGTTGAAATTAATGGAGAACATAAATCATGATAGTAAGTGGATGCCTGCAGACAATATAAAACCAAGAGGAGTGATTGATAGTCCATATGGTTAAGCAGCTATTCAGAAGGATTCAGCAAGCTGCAGAAATGGACCAACAGAAACCTCATCACTTTTTACAGCACACAGTGCAGAGACCTGCCCGTGAGATAAGGGGCACCTTGTATATGTACCAGTACACGCTGGTGACACACCGAAGCAGATTTGCTTCACCGTTCTGGTGGTCAAGAAGTTGAACATGGCCATCAATGTGCCCTTGTGACAATGAAGACAACAGCACCTGTGGCTGCATTAAGCAAAGTATTGTCAGCAGGTTGACAGAGGTATTCCTTACCCTCTGCTCAGCCCTGGCGAGACACTTCTAGACACCTGGGTTTTGTTCTGGCCTTCTCAGTATAAGATAGATGGACATGCATGGGATCAAGTCCAGCAAAGAGCCACAGAGATGAAGGAGGGATTTGAGCATCTGGTATAAAAGGAAAGGCTGAACGAGGTGCCTGATATTTCTTTGGCATGCAAAAAGGACTTCAGAGTGAAGCTCTGATAAATCTTATTTTAGAAACACAGCATATGATAGTAAATATTCCAGTCTAGATATTTAGAGAAATTAATGGAAATTAAAAAATCATTGGACCTTAACATTATGGAAAAAAGAGTCTAACAAATTTTAGAAGAACCTTTTTAGAACTGCAGAGATTTGGATTTTAAATCCATTAACCAAAAAATCATTTTGTTCTATTAAGAGCAAAAAAGCACCTTCTTTACACTGTAATGAATCCTTTAATATTTCATTCTTCCATTTCACCTTTACAGAATTAGATATATATAATATATTCCTACATTCCCAGCTGATTTAATAGTTGTTTGATAGTTTCTGAGGAACACGTACATGAAATCTGGCACATACCAATGGATCTACTTTATCAGGTTTGTACACAATCTGAAAAAAAGTCATTAGAAGAAGCAAGTACAGAGGATGTTACATGACCACCTTTCAAATGTCCCATAAGGACAAACTAATTATCTGGATCTCTTTTGTCTTCTTAAACAAAGCAACAGAGAAAAGGTCTCGCTGTTCAAAGGATGAAGTTTCCTGTCTAAATGGCAGCATCAGAAACCTATGTTTGCTCGAAGATAGATGTCTTTCATGAATAAATACATCCCAGGAATGATTACATTAATCCCAGAGCAGAAGACTTGCATATGCCCTTTTGTGTGACTTAAGAATGGCACTAAAAACTATTTTTCCTAGGATATTGTGATTTTTTTCTCATTAAAAATTGTTTGGGGTTCTAATCAGCTGTCAGTCATGATTATACACAGTGAAATAATTTTTAAATTATTGAAGTATAGTCATCAGTGTGGGATATAGTCTGAATATTACCACCAACATTTTCAAGTTTGGTGGGAGCTTGGTCCAGAAGTCTTGCTACTGAAACTACTGTTGGAGCCTTGAGTGCACCAGTAGCTCAGCAAACACTTCCCCATTCCTAGTGTCTTAGCTCCCTGTGTTCAAAGTTCCCTCTGCCGTATCACAGGTTTGTAACCATGGATCAGAATGCTGTGGCAACAACAAAGTTGTGAGAAAGAGCTGCAAAGGATGTCATGAGAAGCCTCCCCCCCTAACTGGAGAGCTGCTTTTTGAACTCCTTACTCTAATCCTCTCCTTCATGCTAGACTTCATGCACATCTCAAGGGAAGAGCTTAAATATCAAAAGTTGAAAATATTATTTAATTTATTCTACAAACTCTCAGCCTAAAAGTCTTGTAGTGAAACCCTTTGGTACATTGTATGTCATAGACAACTATCCATTTTAATTCTTATTTACAGAACTCAGTGGTAAAATACCTAATGATTGCAGTAATGAAAAATTATGTCCTAAAGTGCTTGCAATTAGAATATTTTTAATAGAAATTATGAGCATATTCCAAATTTTTCATGTAGCTCATGTAAAAATAATTTTTATCTGCACTTTCATAATTTTCTGTGTGTGTGTGAACATGATCTGAAATAACTACTGAGCTGAGGTTACCTATCCTAGATGATTCAAAATTGTTCAGCTGTGTTGATGATTTTAGGACCTTTTTACTGTCTATAGATGGAATTGGCATGCAAAGTTTTTAAAGACATGACATCAAAAGATCACTGTCACTTGTAAACACCAGCAACAAAAGCAAGATTTCTTGTGAAGGTTAGCCACAAATTGTTATGAAAAATAGTTGTTTTTTTTTTTTTCTTGATGTCATGTTAAAGCTTCCTTTGTCAAAAAGTACAGACTTAATCTCAGCTGAACCATGAATTTGATCTGAGACCTGTTCTTGTACATTTGAGTTTATCAAGTCAAGAAAGTTATTTACTCCGTCTGCTTGAAAACCCAGAAACAACAACAAAGATTTTACCTCTAAATACAAAAATTTGTTCTTGTAAGTGAGCCATACACTAGACAGCTCCCTGAATATCTGTCTATGGTGATGTCAGATCTAAAGAAACACTTTAGAGGAACAGCAATTACTGCTTGTTTCTGTGGTGGAAAAGGCTCATGACAGAAGTAAGACAACTACATGTGATCCTTACTAATTGAACTAATTTTAATGTATCCTCAAAAAAAAAAAAAAAAAAAGTTATGTAATACTTTGAAATTACAGAAAGTAAATTTACACCACTATTTCTAGGGTAATGCTGTTAGCATTTCAATTTTGAAAGGGTTTTTTTTGTTTTATTTTTTTTTGACACACTTATTAAAAAGTAAAAAATAGCATAATATAGTGTTGCAAAGTGGTGATAAATATACTGGCTTACCCTACATATTGCAGAATCACAGAATTACAGAGTAGTAGTGGTGCTAGGGACCTCTGGAAATTTAGTCCAACCCCACTACTAAAGCAACTTTGCCCAGATTAGGTTTCATGGTATCATGTCCTGGTGGTTTTTGAAAGTCTCCAGAGAAAGAGATTCCACAGCCTCTCTGGGCAGCCTGTTCCAGTGTTCTGCCACCCTTAAAGTAAATAAGTTTTTCCTTATGTTCGGGTGGAACTTCCTGTGCTCTAGTTTGTGCCCATTGTCCTTTTACCAATAACTGGGCACCACTGAAAAGACACTGCCCCACCACCTCCACCCCCTCTTGATTATGCAAATAAATGAAGCTCACAACTGAACTAAAGGAAGATGTATAAAAATATTTCAGTCTTCACGGTTGCTTTGATTCCTATTTCCTTCTATTGAGAATTCCTCCTGTATTTATGATATTCTCTTAATTTTACTAGAAACTAAAATAACATATGCATACCATATCACATTATTTCTATTTATCCCCTCTGCTTCTAGCTCTAGCACATTTCACAAGGAGAAACACTCAGGGAGGTGCTATTAAAAGACACTCTATCATGAGTGTTCCAGGTAATCTGTGAAACATTTGTCTGTTTTTATTTAATAAAGACCCTGTTTCTTTGTTCATTTCAATTACCAGAGCTTCTTCGTCAGTATTTTCTAAACAGCAGATAACTACAAAACAGTATAATTCCATTAAAATCAGTAAAGCTACTCCTAATTTGTATTTCTTGAGATCAAATGTAATTGCCATTGATGTTGAGAGTAACACCTTGCATTTGTATATTGCTCTTTACTTGCAGATCTCAAACTGCTTACAAATGAGATAATTATCTTCATTATGCCTGTTCTGCAGAGGAACTAACTGAAAAACAAGAAGTGAAGTGACTTGTTCAGCATCTTTTAAGTCTTGTATGTGTATTCTTTAGCCCTTATTGCCTGTTAATAACCTTTTCACTAGCACACTGGGACCCTGATAAATCAAGCAACACATTTAATATAACACTGTTGTAAAATGTTTGTGGGTAATTTTGTTATTTTTAAAAGTAACACTAATAATAATTTATTATATGTTTGATATTTGTATTTTTGATATTCAACATCGTATCAAAAATGCTTTCCTCTACTTAGTTTAATTATTTAAAGCCATAATAAAGGAGTAGATAATTTCTGTAAATTTAATTTTTTAAAAACTCAGTTATGAATGCATCAACTAACCTGAGAATGAATTTCAATTGAGTTAATGGTGACATTTATTCTTCTTCTTCATAGATATGGATTGTGAAATTATCATTATTGATTGCATTTTCTTTTAAAGCATCTATTGCATTTTATAAATTCTGTAGAGTTTGAAAGACAACTAAAGTCTTGAAAGTTCAATGAAAGGCGAGGAATAACTTCTTATGAATATGGTATTTTATAACATTGGAACCATTTCTGTCTTAGGAAGCACAGAAGATCATAAAAATTGTATAGTAGTAGAACAGAATCATTCACTTATTCCCTTTCAGTGCATAATAAAGAATGTCTTTCCACATTCTAGAATAATAAAGAAAATATTATTTCACATTATGAATACTTAGCTTGCGTATCTCATTTGTACAGTGTACAACTGCAGAATAGAATTTATCTGGATCCTAAAAAGGGATTAATGTTTTTGTATATAATAACAATCAAAACTAGAAGTCATTTAAACAATAATCCAGAGTTCTAGAAAAGATAAATAAAAACTAAATGAGTTATTCAAGATTACAAGAAATTTTACTTAGGTGAAGAATACATTGTTAATACTTCATTCCTTTTCTTCCTGGCATGGTATGAAGACCATCTCACAGGTGTCTGGACAAAACATATACAGTCACTTGTCCTACTGATGAACTTTCTTCAGACTAACATGTAAAAGCAAGTTCTGATCGTGGAAGCTGACAAAATGGGGTTTCCTGAAGGTTAAACAAGTTGTTTGGAGTACTGTTGAATCTTCATAGTAGATCTTTTGGGGGATTTTCCCCAGTAAATTTTAGACTCTCTATATGCCAGGTCTATGTAAATACTTAGGTAACCTGTCTCTTCAAGGACTTAGGTTCACAGCTTTTCTTCCCATAACATTTTTCTAAGCTACTATCCCAGCTGTGTCAATCACCTACAGT
This sequence comes from Merops nubicus, assembly GCF_000691845.1. NCBI lineage: Eukaryota > Metazoa > Chordata > Aves > Coraciiformes > Meropidae > Merops > Merops nubicus. The sequence goes on along the minus strand of NW_008585598.1, from coordinate 29,678 downwards.
GCTAAATCTGCATGACACTGAAACGTTTTTGCAAGAAGAGTCTTTATGGTTTGTACCCTGTCTCTGAAATCTTCCTCAGTGCTATGGTGTTATCGTTGTAGAGGCCCACAAACCATATCCTCACACTAGGTACCATCTCTTGTTCTTCTCTTGTCAATGTTTCCAAGTCTTTCTACATCCAAATGCATGCACACAGAATACTAAATCCAGAAATAAAGCTATGTTAGGGTGTGATAATGACACCAAGGTTTCTCTACCCTTTCTTAGATTATAATCTAATAATTTCCAACAGGAATGCAGGCACTGGTTTCACAGTAAATATACTATCCTTGAAAAAAAAATTATACATGGTCTTGAAGAACAAATTTCTGCATTATTGTCTCTGCCTTGCATTTGAACTAGCTCCAGAAATTTCATTAATCTGGTCCCACTAGAAAGCTGTGAGAGGTGACTCGCAATTGCAGTCCTTCCACCCACTCTATTTTACCTTATCAGGGAAATTAATGGCAGGTAATTCCCTCACCTGGACTGTTCAGAAGGCTTTAATAATTTATTTAATTTATTTGGAGCACATGCTACCACAGAAGCATCAGATTGTTAAGATAAGAGGGATATCCTTGGCACACCAGAGAAATGCAAAAATTGCAGAGAAAGGATCTATCCTCTCCTCATGCCTCTGACTTCCTTGCTCCAATATTGGCTTGTTATTATCTCCAGCAGAATTCCCAGGCAGTCCAGGTTTGTCAAGCAACACTTGCATCTGATACCACAGTACTGTGAGCCACCTGCAACTCACCTTGCTTCATCATGATTTTGCTCTTTACATACAATTTTGAGAAAGAATCCTTGGTGCCTCAAATCTGCTGGAACAAGGACTAAGAAAAAAGTGACTTGGAGAATCCAAGGGATTCTCTAAAAACTCTCAGTAAGTCATCTGACCAACATTTTACCTAGGGTAAGAATTAGGATTTTTGTACAATAGTTTATAGATAAAAAATCCCTGATATGCAGTGTGTTGCCAATCTGAAGTAGAAGGATTTGACTGCTCTAATGAGTCCAGTAGGTTCATTTTGCCTTTGCACCTATCTCTAAATTTTTAATCATGCAACAATGCTAGTAGGTAAACAATATCATCATCTTGACTTGCATATTAAGTCAGCATGTTTCACAAATTCTTCCACAAAAACCTTTTTATTCTTTCACAAAAGAAGGTCTTTTTTAGTCAACATAATTTTTAGTTCCTGTACAATATTTTATAACAGATACACAATTTTGAAAATATTAGGAAGCTGAAATCTTTCTCATAGCTTCTCCAAAGGACCTGAACATTGAAATATCATTTTAAAAAAAATGACAATTGTAATTACGTACCCTGGACCTTTCAGTTTGGAGCTGATTGTAAAGCAAAGGGTTTGAGAGTAAGAGTCCTAAATAACTTAATGGCCCTGACCAGACACACCTGGGGTTTTGCCTTTCTTTCATGGGGCCAGGGGTTCTGCTTAAGGTCAGCTGAGGACCTTTAGTCCTAGCTTGGGTTATGCTGTAGTTATGCTAGTCTGCCGTCCATGTTTCTATATAGACCTGGCGTCCATCTGGACAGAAATACTGTCTCCTTTTACTCCTGCTTACACCTTCCTCCTTGTACAAAATGGACTTTGAACCTGGTTTGTTCCTTTGCATTATTTGATGCTGCTGATCTACACCTCTGCTGGACCCTACTTCTGTCTGCTGTCGTCATTCCCTAGGGGACTGCATCTGCCCACGAGGGCATGGTCTGCACTGGGGTCCCCCTCAGCTTCTGGCTTGTTCTCCTTATGGGACAGTTTTGCTGCTCCCTGACATTCAAGCACAAATAATTTATTCATGCTGTACAGTCAGAGTCCATATCCCTGTCTGAATTACACTGTTGAGTAATTCAGTATGTCAGGGTGAAAAAACATTTTTCACATGGGTCAAACAATTTATCTGGTTGCCCTTCATAATAGCACTGGAAGGCAAATGGCATGGCTCACTCTCTTGTGAACTAATTGCACAGTTCTTCCTTTGAGTAATTTATTAGCCTAGTAGTATTTCTGCTTCAAGACTCCCCAGAAGTCATGGCTGTCTGATTCAAAATAACATTATTATCCTAAAATTAACTTATGAGATCACACTGGAATCAAAAGTTAAATGTATCATGCAGGAAGGCTTTGTGTACTTATATTTTATCTTCATGATACCATGGAAAGCTGTAAGATATTTTTCCATCTGTTCTGCGTTAAAAAACAGAATTTGCATGGGATGTGTACTGAAGAAATAATAAGACCTTGTGAGACCTATGAGATATGTGAGTATTCATCTTTTTTGTTGTTAAAATCTTGATTAGATTTGCCATCCAGTTAACTGGCAACATGGAGAGTTTGCATGCAGCACTTCTGCCATTCGAGCAATATGCTGTGTATCTTTTCCCACTTTCCCCTTGTCTATCAAAATGCACTAACGAGATGCCTTGCCATTGCCCACTTATCAGTGCAGTACATATCTCACAGTAGGGAACTTATTGAAGAAAATGAGGCACTTCTTTTAATTCTTCAAAAGACAAAGAATGGTAATGGTTTCAGGAAGTGAAATCATCATTTTGAGTGAAGTAAATATGTATTTTAATGGAAACGTCTATATTAATTTGGCAGGAGTGTAACAGAAATTCATAAGTATTTTCTTTTCCCCTTGTTTTGATTGGTGGAATTCTCACCATTGCCTCTGAGAATAGCAGTTTCTTGCCATTTACAGAGGAGCTATCTGCCTCCTTACTGAAAGTCTTCCTCAGTGTGGTTCTAAAGAGACAAATGGACTTGTGGGACACTTTGTCCCCACAGGAGTTGTCAGACTTGAGATATGGAAGACAGCTCAGAAGGTGACTCTTCTAGAGTCTGAGAAATCATAGGTGTCACAGTTAAGAGCTTTCTTTGAGAGTAATCAATCTTTCTGGACTAGGTCATCTGAAGAATGGAGGATAGATGTTGGAAACACTTCACAGAATGGTAGAATCAGTGGCTGGTACCCTGTTCTCCACTTTTTCCCTGTGATGTGTGCAAGAATGATGCCAGAGGTTTCAAGCTACAGGCCTCTGATGGATTGTGTTACTACTGCTCTGGTCCCTCTGTCCATCCTACTCACTCAACGAGGAGCTGCCTCGTATCCCTGTTCTATTCTATGACCATGGTGTCTCATTTCTTTTGTTATGTGAAAGGTGGTGATTCCTTGCACATGAAACAGGTGTGCTTTGTGGGATGTGATTTATCTTAGTCACATTTAATGCAATAAGTCTCTTCTGAAAGCAAGCTGATTGTTCTGTTGCCTTTTCACTAAATTCCTTTTCACGTGTCCTTCTGTTAGCTGGAAAAGACATTGTGTGATGAAATATCTCATTGTGAGCTGCCTGAAAAGTTTTTGTGGACTAAGTGAGGGAGAAGTCACTGATCTACATGCTCCAAAACTTTAAACCAAAATCTGGGGTTGTGAGATTACTAAAATGAAATATAATTTTGCATAGATTTACACAGAGTTAAGATATAGCTCTATAGGAGGAAAAAAAAAAAAAAAAAGGAAAAAAAGGTTAAAAATATGCCTTCAGTAGTAACCTCTGAAATAAATTATTAGCTTGAAATTGCATTTTTTTTGTTGTTGCTTTCTTTGATGTCTTATAATGGAGCTGCTGAATTAACCCCTAGCTCTATAAATATTAATTATTCTATTCATTCAGTGAAGATACCTGACAGATATCAGCTGGTGCAGCAAAAGATGAAAAAAAGCCATTAATATAAGGAAATGATGACATTTCTTCTGTTCCATTGATTCCTGGCAATAATGCACCACTGCTATGAACCTTAAATAGGAACATTATCCGTTATTATTTTAAAAGTATTTCATCTCCACACGGAGAAGAAAGCACTTAACATTGCTCCTTATAGCAGAAAATTTATGCAGAGTACCTCAGGTTCAAGGCCTGAAGTTTCTCATTTTTCTAGCCCAGATTCAGTGCAGACTCCACTGTGTTCATAATAATATACTTCAAAACCCTCTGTCCCTGACTCTGGAATCCAGGAGTTAGAAGTGTCTGGAACTTTTTTAATGCCAAATAATTAGTGTGATACTAAACAGTTATCTTCTTTTATATCCTACTTGAAACAAGCTTATTAATTAGTTTCATGAAAGGGGGAAAAAAACAGCAGTCCAGACTCCCTAGTGTATACCAGGTTCTTTAGGAACATGTTCTGATCTGCCCCAGCAATAGTCCAGACCGCATTATCCCTAGCCTAGGTCTGCTACAATTTTGGGCATTAGCTTAGCAAAAGGTCTTTAACTCCTTCAGACATTTGCTTTACAATGACTTCTATATTTGCTGGGCAGTCCAAACCTGAATGGCTGAATTTCAGTACTTTTCTCCCTTTTAAGCCAATTCTATGTTCTCCTACTAGTCTTCTAATTTGCTTTTTCCTTCAAAATTATACATTCCAAACTCTTCTTTGTTTTTATAGGCTTACTCTATATTTCTAAGACCAAACAGCAACATCAACAGGACTGAGATAATTTCTCATTCCTTATATCACATTTTATACCCAGATGAAGAGTGGGCACAAAAATTGAAGAGAAAACAATCTAAGCTAAAGGGCAGGTAATTTTTTTTTTTTTTTTTTTTTTTCACAAATGAATTGTCAGGTAGTTTAGGGACCAGGCAGATCTCTACTTAACATTGACAAGTTCAGATTTTGCAAAGGCATATAACTTAGCCAGGATCTTCCAGATTTTTACTGAAATGGCAAGTGTCAGTTACAGGATAACACGCTAAATAAGTTAAGACTGGTCCAAAGCAGTGAGGTGAGATAAGATCTCACAAAGAAGAAAATAATTGGTTATTTTCAGTGAGAGCCAAGCAATACATTGCCCTAATTTCTCAGTCTTGGAAGCTGGTAATTCACTGAAGCCAACATTAAAAAGAAAAATTTGCCAAATGATAACCAATATTCTGAGTGAAGTGTAAGTCTAAACCAGATCCTTCTCTTGGAGCATTTTAGCCAAAGTTATTGTACTTTATCAAGATAAAAACAACTATAATAAAACTTTGCTATGAAAATTGTCTCTTTACTATGTCTAGAATCTCTTAAAAGAATACTATAAATCTGTGCTATAAGAAATGTTTTGTCAGTGCTGTATTTTAATTGCTATGAGATTTTGCTGTAAAAATGAGTCAAAATATTTCACATCTTTAACAGAGGGACAAGAAATGTTTCTGTGGCAATCTGAATGGAATTAAAAAAAAAGAATATGCAAAGTGAAAGCAAATTAAAAACACCTATAAAACTTAAAAACAAAGATGCAAGGCAAATTTTGACTATTTCAGCTTCCTGTATAATAACCAAATTCCTTTTGAAATGTCACAGGAAAGTATGTGATTGTGTAGTGATCTCAGATGGTTTCTGTTTTACATTCAGAACACAGTCCTGTTCAACTTACATGTATTCAGCCTTTTGAATAGCAATTTTCAAAGTATTTAAACAAGTCTAATACTTAGAATAAAAAGGTTAAAGAAGCCTGACTTTCAGTTCTTTCTTCAAGCAAATTATTTTATTTTATTAATAATAGGACAGTTAATGTTATTTAAAGTATTATGTGGATTACCCAAGTGCATAATTAAGTAAAGGCACCTGGAAGCAGAAAGAAGTAAGCAGAGCAATCTATATGGGAGTCTTTTTTTGAGAATGAGACACTTAGCTCCTCTGGAGTAAGACAATCTATTTTTGTGCCTCCATGTTGAATGACATAATTTCTAGTACTTTAAATCTGTATTTTGCTTTTGTACCTTATAGAATCTATATGGTATTTACAGAACTAAAGCTTTATGTCTAAGTGTAAAAGTTTGGGGAGAGGAAGAAATCTTCTTTCTTATTAAAAAAAAATAAAAGACAAAAAAGGGAACTACAGCTAGATGGTGATGACAGTAAGAGAAAAAAAAAAAACCAACAACCCTGATTTATGAATAAATTTAGATATTTGATTAATTTCATTAGCAAACTTTGTCTAGTTTAATGACAAAATGGGTAAGATCATTTAGGAATAACTATGAAATTGCACACTAAAGCAGGCAGCCAAGACAAGAAAATGGACGATTTTCTGAAATAATAGAATCATGATAGTATAGGAAGGGTGTGAGCTGTTAAAAAAATTAGTACAGAAAGAAAAGACTTGGATTAGCCATGTATGCTAATGTTATTAACTTTGTTCCTAATATGAGAAATGGACTACAGTAAAATTCATTTGGACGAAACGTACTTTAGGAATATAATATAAAATTATATAATGCTGGAGATTTTACTGTAAAGTCAAAGGGATAGTTTAGAAATGTTCAGATTTGAATCTGTTAACAACAAGAACAACAAAAAGTTAGAGAGGGAAATACCACTGAAACTATGTTATAATGAAAGTCTTGACGTTCTTAGCTACCAATAAGAGACTAAATTATAGTAATAACTGTATTCCATATGTTACTGAATGAGATAGCCACAAATGTCATGTAATTAACCTGAAGTTTTGGTTTTCTTTTTTTTTTAACATACTTTAGGAAATACTGAGAATTTTACATGCAGTAGACTGTGTGGAAGAGCTAGTCACAGAGCTAAATTTTGAACTTACGAGTCATTGGCTGATTGTGTTCAAATGGAATCTCTAAAGCTTGAAACTGAAAATTAAAAAGAAAAAAAAAATTGGTCAAGGGAGAGAGTTCATTCATCATTTTAATAGACTGAGAAGTTAGAGATTCAGATCTTGAGTCTCTCTGGAAATCTTTTTCTATCACATCGAAGATTTTATACCTCTCTGTACTTAAAACAATCATGAAAAGTTGGTTGGAGTACCACATCTCCAACTGAATGAACAAACATCACAAAAAAACCCAATACTTAGAGTTAGCAAAGGTTCTACAATTATGATTAAAAGGAGATATCTCTCAAACTGCACTAGACACTTGTGTATTGTAATGGTATCTCTACCCAGTAGTAACTTCACTGCAGCCATACTTCCCTATATTCACTTTCATTTTCAACTTGGATAGCTAAGGAATCTTTTGTTAATGTATATATGCCCTAGTGCTATTAAAAAGATATAAATCTGTGATAATTTTTTTCTGCCAGTCTTTAGAGTGCCTATACATGTTCTCCTGACAGAGCTGTTTGCAGAAGAGGATTATAAGAATGGTTAAGGGAATGGTGAAATGATCTTATGAGAGGAGTCAGAAGGAGCTTGTTATGCATGGTCTGCATAGGAAAATGACTGCTGCCTTGATCATCCAGTGGACAAAGATGAAGCTGGGGAGAAAATAAGCACTAGGGAGAGACAATTTAATTACAAAATGTGAAGATAAGGAAGAGTGGAGATGGATAGGTAGGTTAATAATAACCATATAGCTTTTAATAAAATATATGGGCTAAGGCTATTAAAATTAAGCTTAATTTTGTTCCAGTTTTCATTGCAGGTATAATGTAGCTTTCATTGGAGACACTTTCTCATGAGCATAAATAGAGAGAAATTTTCCTTAAGAAAATCAAACCTACTTCACTTTAGGTGACATTGGTTCTTCTCTGATTAGAGTACAAAGACAGAAACTTTCTTATAGATAATTTTATAAGTTTAGTCTGAGTATTGCCTTTGTCTGGGCCTTCTTTAAGTGCTCCTTAAAACACCAGCAATTTTGTGGTTCAAAATACTGATTCTGTTTTGCTTAGTATTTCAATCCTTCTTCCGTCCTTCTCTTATCATTAATATTCACACTTCTAAGAATGAAAACAAGAACAGAACTATCAGATATTTAAAACTGATAAGTCCAGCAGAAGATATCTTGTAGGTAAGTTTAGATTCCCATGGTGAAATGTTAACTGCAGTGAAATCACTGACCAAAACCAGAGAAATCTCTTGTGTTTTCCCATACTGTCTGTTGAACTTAAATGATAAATTTATTTCCTGGTTCCGTGTAAAAAGGGGGTTCAGGGCAGGACCTACACGGAACAGAACTATGTACTCGCCTCTCCCTCCCAGAGAGAGAGAGAGACACTTTGGAAAAAAAAAAAAATGAAGTATATTGTTTAACAAGGAACAGAAAACGAAAAAAGGGAGGTAAGGAAAATAATATATACAAAGATTAGGGGAAAAAATACAAAAAAATAAAATATACAAAACCCCCAGAAACAGTTCCAGGGTCCCACGGAGTGAAAGGACAACTTCTCTCTTCAAGCTCCAAGGCAGGAGTGAAATTCAAACCCACTTCTTGCCTCTTATCAGAGTGTGTGTGGGAAGGGGAGGGAATACAATGTTTCACCCCCAACCCGGGGTCCTCCCAGTTGCTGGAAGGTCACGCCCCCATTCCAAGCCTCAAACCACAACAATTTCTTGTGGCAATGAGTTTTTATTTTATACTAAATGTATACAAAGTTACCTTTTCATCAGTACTGACTAACAGTGTGTGAAAGAGGTAAATATAATAATACACTCAGGGGTTTAGTTAATAAAATGGTCATACTCCAGAGCACTTAAGCTACAATTTACAAAGTTAAACATTTTATTGATTTTATTTAATCCCCATGATGCTAATGCAGAGGTCAAAAAGACTGTTGTTTTCAGGGAACAACCATGTTAGTAGAAAAGCAGGCTAAGGAAGTGCCCACTAAGAAAAGTGGCAATAAAAAAAAAAAAAAAAAATAAAACCAGAAAAGAAAAATACTGTGGTAAAAAAAGGAAATAAATTTTGAGAGAAAATAAACAGGTGAAAAAGAGATAGCTCCAAGACCTAAGAGGAAATATTCACTGGCAGTTTTTCTTACAGTCTAGTCCCTACAGGTAAGTGTTTCTGTGTACAAGAACATAATGTTGGAAGGCGGGATGGGAGACTTCCACAGGAGCCGTCCCACCACAATGGCTGCTGGGCCACACTGACACCCGCTGGCAAAAAACCTGTGGGAGAAACAGGGCTGCATTACCCAGTGCAAGTTGATTGGGATTGGCAGGCTACTTTACTGTATTCTTTGGTATACACTGCACATGTTTATAGATAAATATACATTTATCCTATTTAAACCAGTGCCAAATCAGTTGCCTGCAGATAAACTGTAATTTGTATGCTGATGCAGTAGAGGAATCATAAAAGGAAAAGCAGCTGAAGCTATAACCTCTTTTTTACCCTGTTTGTATGCAGTGAGAACAGTATTCAGTCATATCTATCTGGATTACTTTACACCATCTGTAGTCCCAGGTAAATTATAGCATCAAATAGCATGAATAAAAAAAAAAAAACAGAACTGAAGCTTAAGTATGGTGGAAAAAGGAAGGAAATATGTAGAATCAGTAATATAGAACTGAAAGGAAATAGTAATATGAAGATCTTAGGAGAATTTTTGCTCAAACCATTAGCAGTAACTGTAGTATAACAACCAGTGATACTGAGTGAAATTATATTTAACAGATAACCTATGTATAGTATGCCTGAAAACATTACAACAATTTATTAATGGCCTATTGGTTGAAAAAGCTGTAAGATGCTTAAAATCTAAATTAGTTTGTCTTTTGAAGCATTATCTTTTAGACAAATGGTGTTTGTTCTAGATTTTTAGCAAAATTCGTTTCTTGCTTCAAATCATGATAGAAGAGATATGATCTAGAAATTACAGCTGTGTTCTGGAGCTTTACTCAGGTAACCTAATTTACCTCAGAAATTTTCCTTCCCCTGAAGACTGAAATACACCAAGTCTGTAGAACTATTTTTGCTGAAATGTAATTTGCAACCTTGGAAATAATGGGGAAGACATAAGTGAAGTGTGTGGCTTGGTTTATCTCTTTGAAATCAATAGAAACGTAAGAAGGCAAGCAGATTGTGAAGAATTTGTCCAGTCTTCTGTCCATATCAATTTTCAGTTGGAAAGCTTGGGGAAAGTTGTGGGATATTGTATCAGAAATTCCAAGTTCATTGAGGTTTAGAGATGGATTGTTGGTTGATTCTGGTTGTGTGTGGTTTGTTTTTTTTTTTTTTTTTTTTTTTGTTTTTTTTTTTTGTTTTTTTTTTTGTGGTTTTGGTTTTGATTGGTTAGTTGGGGTTTTTTGATTACTAGTGAATTCTGGCAAACAGTATTCTTTGGGTATGGGAAAAAATGCTATCCTACAATGGCTGAGGAAGTTCGTGGAGTACAAAGAGTTGGGAACAAGGGGAAGCGTCATACTTATTTTCTTGGACATCTCAGGGTGTTCAAGTTTTCCGTAAAGATTTGCTTCTACGTGTCTCCAAAACTGGCTTTAATTGCATAGTCTATTATCTACTTAAACTGGAACAAAATCTATTTGAAGTATAATCCATAAGGAATTTACTTAACATTACATTATACTGAAATCTCTATAGTGATCCCTATATCCCTTTAAACAATCCAAATAACCTGCACTGACCTCTTTCTTTAAAAAAAAAAAAATAAAATAAATACCAAAAATGGAGGAGATATTACTGATGTCACCTTTTAATGTAATAGTACAGTGATGAGTCTCTTAATCCAGAAAATGAATCAGGCATATATCTGTTTATTTACAAAGCTTGCTCTTTGAATGATTTCCTTAGAAGACTAATGACTATACACTTACTGGCACTTTGGGTGATACAGTATTCTGACATGTTTGAATTCACTGAAATTTTATTGTGAATGGAAATACCTCATACTATCCAAAGCTTTGTGGTAAATGAAGCCCTTCTCCTTCTAAAACAGTGAATGTGGGAGCCACTGACAAAACCATGACAGGAGATTGTTAAAACTGTGTGTCTGCTAGAGGAAACAGACCAGCTCTCTCACAAGGAATAAAGCTGAGCTCTTTGTTACAAGACTTGAGTAGAAAGTATTTTTAAGCATCTGAATTCAATTGTCAGCTTGTTTTTTCTGATATTTGGCATGTGTTTTTACCACAGAAGGAGCAATAAACCACAAGGCTACTAAGTCAAGTGAGACTTGATAGGATGAACTTTGATACTTCCGAAAGAATTGGAAAGGACCCTGTATAAATATACACATACACAAGTAAAATCAAGGGCTGTTTTCAGACAGTATTTCTCTTAAGGGTTGTACATTGAGGAATAGGTGGCATCCACACGTATTTTCTCCTTTTTATACCTTTTTATTTCTTATCAGAGAGACAAATACTCAGCAGCAATGCTGATTTTTATCCTTGAAATGATGTTCAGACAATGGAAATTCAGGTTTTAAATATATGATTTATCAACTTCTCTTCCTGAAAAAAATTTCAGAGTTACAGTTTACTCATGTAAATTGAATTAAAGAAGTATCAAATAATGAACATATCTTACAGAATGGAAATTTTTATTTCCCAGAACTGTTGCTATGAAAAATTGCACGATTCTTTTTCCAGCTGATCACAGATTCAGAAATGCTGAGATTAGCTTTTAGTTATTACATTTTAATTTTATCACCACAGAACATATATTTATTTTTAATTTTTATTATATATATTTTTATTTCTATATTTATATTTTACGTTTTATTTGTATTTTATGGTTGGTTGGTTTGTTTGTTTTCTTTTAATGTGAAGTTAATACCTAAGTTAGTTTCTCATGGAGATAAGGTTGCTTAGTATACAAGATGGATATGTACTGAGTGAATGCTAGCACAGTAACCACAGATGGATTCTTAAAAACATAAATATCGTTATTAATAATTTGAAAACTGGATAATTTTAGACTACTCAGCCAAGAATATTTCCATCAGTTTGATCTATGAAGGCAAACAGAAATATATTCATCTTACTGCTTCTTGTCACAAATTTTGAACTAAGAAAAGCTAAACAATTAAAGGCAAAAATATTTTTTTCTTTAAGTTCCAATTTGAAAATAAATGATTTTCTGTGAAAATTCAGGTTGTTATTCAAGTGACCAAGAGCAGGAATTTAACCAAAATCAATGTTTAGGATTTAACTTACAATTCTAAACATATTTTGTATATGCAGTCTAGAAAATATTTAACTGTTCTAAAATGTAAAATAAAGCTTCAAACCAGTACACATTGTCACACCTGAATACTACAACTACTTCTGCTACTAAACTTTTTTTAATTGTAGCTAGAGCATATAAATACTAAGAGAATACATTTTTTCTTTAATCTTAAGGAAATTATCTACACTTAAACATACAAGGAACAGCCTCAAACAAACACTGTTCATACAAGGAACAGCCTCAAACAAACACTGTTGAAATAAGAAAAACAAGCTACAAGGATGGTGCGAGAGGACAACAAAAAGCCCATGCACAAGTAAAGTAGCAGTTGAAGGAAATTTTTTTTTTCCTATTTCCTTAAATAAAAATCCACACTCAACCAAAAACCTAAAAAAAAAAGAAAATCCAAAACAACAGACAGACATAGTTGTTGCATGTATTTTATGTGCATAATTTTATTAGTTATATTCAAAAGTTACTGCAGAAAAATTCAGAAAATTTGTTTTCTGAACCACTCTGGGAAAAATTACATTTACAGGGACTAAAAATTTATCATTTCCGTAGGAACCTGGGAAACTGAAGTATGGGAATCTAATGGGAATCTAACAGAGGTGGTTTAGGAGCATCAACTGTGAGAAATTTTGTTTGTTTGTTTGTTTTTGAATGCACTGTTATGTAATGTAAGAATTCTAACAGCTGAAAAAATTATGTCTCAATTTCCCCCTGTCCCATAAGAGCTTTTTATGTTGATCTTATGATAAACTTTTGTGAAAATCCCTTAGAAATTGTTTCGTATACTAATAAACCCTGAAATGGGAGAAGGGTTGTTAATTTCAGTTCTAATAGTCACTGAATGTAGGAGGATGCTAAGATACAAAAAGGAAAATATTCCTACCAGATATTTCAGACATGGAAGCCACTTCTTGCAGAGGGTTTTGTGTGGCTTTTGTCTACCGTAGGAGACATATACGTAGGAGAATACAGTTTCAGGTTTAGACATTTTATCTCTGACTGAAATTTGATGGACAGTGGTACTATCTTCCCCATGTGATGGGTGATTTGACCTCTGCTCAGTCACGTATTTTGACAAAGAAATCTCTTTTCTCTCTCTAGGATGTTGGAGCTGGTCAATAAAGAAAAAAATGTGAATCAGCTTGATTTTTTTTTTTTTTTTTGGGGGGGTGGGGAGCATTAGAAGGAAGGTAAGGCAGTAGGCTGAAAGTGAAAAAAAAAAGTGTGTAAAAGAACAGAAAATAAAAACTTAAAAGGATATTTTTCGGTATTTCCTATTTTAAAACAGGACTCAGAGGACAAGAACAATAATTTTCAGTTTGCTAGTTGTGTTTTAAGCCCTACTTTGTCAGCACATATTAAATATGCCCGTTCTCATTTAAATATCATTTATATGAAAAAGGTCTAATGCTTTAGTATGTACTACTTGACTTGTAAGGGGCAGAAGTGTCTGCCATATGTATCTAGAAGCAACTAGCATTTTCCTTCTCCCTGTAATTAATAGAGCTAGAGTCCCATAGCTTATTCTATAATGTACTGACATGAGGTAACGTATAAGCCTCTGGAGTTCAGAGCAGCCAATTATACCTGCTGACTGTCTGCTAGTAGCACAGTATCTGCAGGCTTTGCTGGTTGCTCTCACTTCAATCTCAAAGCTTAAATAAGCTCAGACACTGGCTCAGCTAGTTCAAAATTCATAGTGCTCTGGCTTTTGCAGAGGGATCACACTGCCACTCATTAGGGACGGAAGTGTAAGGCTGCAGAGCCCAGAGGGCTTTGTGCTGTGCCAAGTAGCCTTCACAGTAACAGGAGAGATACATTTTTCTTAGGCTCATGCAGATGTTTTAGCAAAATTTAGCAAAATTCCAGACCTTCTATTACAGAATGTTCTTCATATAAATTTGTTTTTGTGCTGTGTCTGATTATTTTATGAAAAATATCTGCAAACAATGTGTGCTGAAGTTAAAAGATAGTTTCTTTCTTTATGCTGTGGATCTGATTTCACCTTAGAAAGCAAAAGAAATTAGACAAAGCTTTCTGATCTATTATTAATCACTGAATTTACACAGCTAAACATAATTAGTCAAGCACTCCTTGTCAAAACACCCTGGTTTTGTCTCATGTGTTTGTAATTTGAAAAAGACACCTTTTGGAGGAAGGTGACTCTATCTTTGGTCCCAGTTAAAGTGTGAAAATTAGTTATATTCTAAATCTGACTGAAAATCCTTTGGATTTGTGTTTTTTAAAAGATTTTAACTATTTAATATAAATAGATGCACAATTTGAGCCTAGAATTCCCCTTCACTACCTAGGAACAAATTTATTGTGTAAAAATAAGAGAAATTAACTGTGGTATGTTACCTTTATTTCTAAACACTGCCCCATATAAAGAAAACCGAAATATTTCCAGGTAGCAGGTGCACTCTGTACTATTCCACAGTCTGTTTCTACTGGATTGTCTTTGCAGAGGTGTAATTGAGAAGTATTAGTGCTTCTTCCAAAGCTTCATCACTCTGCTGAAAGGAGTTTCATTCAAGTGTTCAGCTATGTCACTGCTGAAGAGCAGGATCTGCTTCTGAACTGCGGTTTTCTCTTACCTCTGCTAAATGAAATTCCTATAAAGATTAAAAATGTGGTAACTGAGGCCCCTTTTTCTTTTTTAGGTCTTAGAAGGTCCACTTGTTCTAATACAGAACTATATACAGACCTCATTACATAATGGTAAATATCTAACCTGAGAACCACAAGAAAGAAACAAACACTCTTTTTAAATTTTGTTTTAATTTTTTTTTCTGAGTTTTATTTCCATAGACACAGTTTTTGAAAAAAAAACTGATTTGAGCACTATTGTTTGACTAAAAAGGTAAAATTATTCAGTGAATCAGTGTCACGTTTCATCCCTCAAAAATCTATCCAAGCTCCATGATTCTGAGTTCTTTTTCCAGAGACAGCAATTAACTGACTCTGTGGAGTATTTTTGAGTATAATTCTTCCTCCATCAGTTCAGGTAATGTTTGCCATACTGTATTAATTGAAACATAGAGCAACTTGACTTTCCTGTGGGATAGTTAAATATTGAGATAGAGAAGTTCAAAGTATAAATATATATTGCGCCAATATAATATTTTTTTAATTTTCTATATTCTGCAAGTTTCCCACTTGTCACATTCTATCAAAATCTTACCTAGTCCCAAGATGTTTTCATTCAAACCTTTTGCCTCTGTAATCAGGCAAGTATGTCAGAGCTTCAGTTTCACTTTAAGGAGTGAGCGGGGTTATGGATAATTAAGCTTAAAATTGAGAAGACAACAAAATGTTTTCCTGTTTTGTAAAATTTTGTAAAACATAGCCATCTTGGCCGAGTTGATTGATATGACATTAGCAATCTATCTAACATAACGATGCATTTTGTTTATTGCTTCACATGATTATTTGAACTTTCTAAATTCCCATTGGGGTTGGAGACAGCATGTGTTGCACCAAATCATACTTGTCACAGTAAGGCTACATAGAATTCCAGTTGTACTTCTTCATTCAGTGTGCAAAAATAAAGCCTATATGTAGTCATGTGTAAGCAACTATTCTCTTAATAACATTTTATGAAGAAAGTAAATCCTGATTATCAAATAAGTCACTCATTCTGTCCCCCACACTTTCCTTCCACACAGTTTTTAGAGACAGTGTAGTCTATTCCCACCAGAACCTTAAAATTGTCATAAAATATTACTGATTCTTATTTCCCTACCACGCTAAGCACATGCTAGTACCAAGCCCAGCACCATAACACACTGCATCTATATGTTGAGATTCTCTCTGAACTTTCTGAGCTTTCATAAATCCCATGGCAGCTGAAAATGATGTGATTTTTCTACAGGGAAAACACACAGTTATGGACAGGGTAGAAGAATGCTTTATGTGTGTGGAAAAAAAATAAAAACAAAACCACAACTTTGGGAGAGAAAAAAAAAAGAGTAAATATTTGAGGAATTAATAAATTTACAGTTATACTTTTTTTTTTCTTTTTTTTTGTTTGTTTGTGTTTTTTTTGTTTGTTTGTTTGTTTGTTTTTCCCAGTTCGAAGTAATCTCCTGAAAGGCAAATCCATGAAAGTAAGAGAATTGCCAGAAGTGAATAAATGTCAGTGCATTCTCTGCCATTCTCATTGTCAGAGGTGACAGTACTGAAACTGAGCTACCACTTGATGTGTAATTGATTCCAGATCTTTCCACAGCCTGACTCTAATACATACTTAAAAATGAACAAACTTATGTACTGAAGTGTAAAGCTTTACAATACATATGTGATCCTTCATCTCTAAGATGATATTGAATTTCAAGAACCAGTACTTACATCTAATACTGATAAATCCAGTAATCCTGAAAGCATCATACCTCGTCTGCACAGAATGATAACAAAATAATAACATATCCAAGAAAATATTAATAGCTTCCTGTGATTTAACTCCTTAAAATAAAAGGGCCAGTGTTTGTTACTGTTAATACAAGATAAAAGGAGAGTTGACTTTTATCATAATTTTCCACCAAAGGCTTCTCTGAAAAGCAAACATCTTCCACTTACTTGTTTTCACAAGATTTAAACACAATTATATAATCAGAAGATTGTATCTGATAATCTAGTAAACCGGTGATAATTTATTCCTGAACGGTACCAGAAACAACTACATTTATATTAATTTGTTCACAAAGAGTGTAGCCTTATACTTTCATGATCAAGAAGGCAGCATAAAACTTTTTAAAATCAATACTGACATTTGTTTTTTTAATGGTATGAAAGTATTTTCCATGAAACATAGCCTGGTCATATCAGTTCAATGAACTTGAAAATTTGCACATTTTAAATGTCTTCACTTTTATAGCAGATAACTCCTACAGCTTTATTTGGAAGTCTCTCTAATTGTGTACTTTTGATCTAAAAAAAAAAAAAAAATCAAAGCCTATAAAGCTATTACATGAATAGTAATTAAATGTGATGAAAAAACACATTATGTCCTCAGCATAAAATGTAGTCATAGAAAAACAATGATACAATGCTCTATTATTCCTCAGATGACTAAAGATAAAACAAAACACAGAAAAATTAGTTATCTCAAACACTGGAAGAGTTTACCTAGATACCTTGCAAAAAAAAAAAAAAAAAAAAAAATCCCTTGATTTCACTGCACCATTTGGAGGATGATGAGAACAGGACAAAAATGTCTTCTGCAACTTATTGATAGAGTTGTACACACTGTTTTAGATCTACTTATGTAATGCAGTAGGTTTTCCTTTCTGTTTCACTGGAGAGCTTCCATACTTATTTATAGACAGGCAGATATGGTCATGTTTTCAGGGGAGCAAGCTATTGATAGGCTTACACTTTCCTAGGCACAGAGAAAGTTGGTGTGGAGTTTCCCAATTTTATTTTTTTTTTTCTTCTTCCATAACTAGCTAACGGAAAGCCCACGCTGACAGGTCATGCTGATGAAAACCTAAGCCTACCTCAAAAAATCTTTCTGATGAAAATACTAATTTGCTTAAGAGACGATTCCACACATTGATGTTATGGCTCCCAGAAACATGGCAAGCAAACATTTAAGAAATGTTTATTCATATGCTGCATGATTTTATTGGTTTATTGAGTAAATATTAAGATCTTTCAGACATTGTTAAGACATTTAAGTACAACCCTGAATTTTATGCCACATAGATCCTCACAGTGCAAAAGAAAGCAGCTCACACGGATGTAGTGTTCCTCAGAGCTTTTCAATTACAGAGTTTATTGAATTTAAGTGATTTAATCTTGCTTTGTTCTGTATTTGCTCTGCATCTTCTGATTATACCTATTTTGTTATGAATTAATAATAACAAAATATAACGCAAATATAAACAAGAGCACTAATAATATGATGATGATGAAAAAATAGACACTAGTACTGTAGACAGCTTACCAAAACATTTCTAGCTAAAATGAATATTTCTGGGATCACCACTAAGTCTTCCTAGCAGACAGATAAGTTACACAGCAATGACATGTCTATAGTACCTAATCACTTTCCCCCCAAATTTTCAAATGTGTAGCAAGTCTTACTGCATTAAATTGACTTTTTCTCTTTTACCAATGGGTAGGTTTTTTTCCACCCACACCATTAAAGTTAATAATGCATTGCATTGAATTTAATAGGTGTTATTCAAAATTTACTTTGAAGTAGAACAAATTCCTTTCTACAATTTAATTTTTGAACCACTGGGAGCTTTTATTAAATTGGCTCTCACCATATTAATTCATTTTGGCAGACAATTTATGTTATTATTATTATTATGATAATTCTACATCAGAGGATGAAAACACAGCATATGGGGAATGTATCCATGCCTACTTTGCTCTTATCACCACCCTTACTGTTTATAATAGTATTAAGTAAAGCTCTTGCGATATAAATCACATACTTTTTATTCTTAATGTTTGAGGAGCACATTGTGTCTTTTGTAGCTAATAAAGACTCTTTCTCAACCTTAAATACTGCTAATAGCTCTGTTAGCTTTAAAGAAGCAATACACAATATTATTAAAGAGAAGTTAATTTTAGCTTTTGACTTTATTTTCTGAGGCTAAATAAACTACACAAAGGATGCTTTTTCTTTTTGTGCCCAATGTTCAGATCACACAAATAAGGTAAATCTAGTAAAGAAATGACACCAAATTCACTTTTAAAAGAACAAATGGCATAATTAATGTAAGGTAGATCTGTTTCATGGTTTCCATTAGCTTTTTCCTATTTATCTCTTTCAGAGGTTAGAATCAATTCCTTAGACTTATTTGGGAACTGGGATAGACTATCATGATGTATAACATCTTCAGTGTATATTTTATTCTGAAGAGACAGCACCACAGATCTTTCCCACAAACTCCGGCAAGTAAGAAGGCAAACACAGGCTTCCTGTAACAAAATCATAACATATTTTGAACTATCTAATTAATTTCTCCAAGATATCTATCTTGTGTGACTCTTAAAAAAAAAAAATTAAAAAAAAAATCTTATTCAAATAGTTATTTATTCTTCATTGTGCCAGCAGATTAGATGTCTATAATTAGGAAATTAGGAATAAGGGCTAATTAGGAATAATTCTTATTCTTAGGAATAAGACACCTACATACTAGATTTTTTTTTTTTTCCCTGTTGTTTTTCACACACTTTGCACTTGGACTGCAGTTGCATGTTTGGTGAAAGGGGAGAAAAAGAAGGAATAATTTTTTTAGCACTGATGTGATTAATTAAGGGATTGATGACTGGCTATTTTTAAATTTGTCATTGCCTATTCTGGTCTAATGAAACAAGCTGTTGACTTGAGGTAAATACAGTGCATAATTAATATGTTACTGTAATTAAAATATCCATTACTTAGAGTCTTGCTAGTTTCCTAAAACTTTTGTTGTTGTTGTTGTTGTTGTTGTTGTTGTTGTTGTTTTCCCCCCCTCTTTATTTTAGCACCATTAACTCATTTCTGGACAGTGCATTATATTAATGCATATACATTGTCTATTTCTCATACAATGAACTATTTTTCAGTTGTGATTTTTTTGGGGGTTTGGTTTTGTTTTTAAGAGGAAGTTTTCATCACAAAAAGAGGGTTCAACAAATAACATAACTTCCCTTTCTCTCTCCCCTCGCTTCTGTTTTGTAAAGCAGTAGGCTTTGAAAACTTATTTTCTTGAGGGGGTCAATGACAATGTGTTTAATGCAAAGATTGTTTGTTTTTTTGTGGATTTTTTAAAGTTATATGGGTTATCATGAAATATGAGTGAAGATCTTCCTTCTCCCCCTCTTAGAAAGAGGTCTCAGGAAATTATCAATGTACTAAGAGATTAGTTTAATCTTTATTTTTCATGAATAGTTCAATGGTCAAAGTGATCATGAATTTCATATATTTTGGAAATAGAAAAGAGCACCATTAGATGTTGGGAAGTATTTTTCTGTTCAGTGAAAACTGAAGTAATGACAACACATTGTTAACCTGCTAACCTTATCTTGATTTAATGGTATCTGAAATAATGCTAAGATAATAAGCTGGGTCAAGTAGTCCTACAGTGTTTTAAATGGAGTATTCTGTGTCTTAAATATTTTCTCCTTAAATTGACAGAGAAACAATGTGAACAGCAGTTTCTTTTATTTAGATATCCTGATAATACAATAATAGCAAGTGTAAATGGCAATTAAGAAACTGATATTAAAATCTCTTCCAAAGCAATAGCTATTGCTTGTATTGAAAGTGAAGCTCATTTCATTATGAAAAGGACAAAGACCAACACTAATTGGATTAAACATCCACTGGACATTAAATAAGGCCACTTCTAAGTTATTTTTTTAATGATAATTTACAAAAGGCAAATTAATATTCCCCAATGAAGAAGACTGAAAATTGTCTTTAATCACTACTTATCATTGTCTGAAAGCTGATGTGGTCATAAACATTTAGCCTATTTCTGAAAGCAAGGATGTTTGTTTATATACAACATATGAAGAAAAGGTTGGGGAAAAAAAAAAACCAAACCAAACCAAACCAAACCAAACCAAACAAACAAACAAAAAAAACTCTAGGGTGATTTCACATAACACATGCCAAACACTTCTTCTGTGTCAGTCTACCCTTAAACATGATTTGTTTTCCACAGTAGTATTTCTGACAGAACTGTAAGGTATTTACTATTCTTTATAGTATTGAAATTCATGAAACAGATAATAATTGGCAAGACTTTGTGGACTGAAACGTAGATGAGACATTTTCTGCTTTGACAAGTAGTGCTACGCTATTCAATACTGAATGATGCGTGAGAATGCTGCTGTCAGATTTGCTAGCAATGTGCATCATTCTCCTTTGTAATCAATATCTTCAATGGCTGATGACTAGCAGGGGACCAGAAATGTGAGAACATTTAGCTGCTTGTCTTGCCATGCATTGTCATTTAACTTCATCTTAAAAGCTGCCTCCAGATGTCATTGAACAAAAGTAAGATGATACAGACCAGTACCATGAAATTAATCTTTCTTTTTTTCATGCTAGTAATATTTTTATCTTGATGTAAGTCAACTCAAACTGTATTGTCAGTACAACTAAAGAACAGTCAATATTCATGTCACTAATCCTTTAAGAGTTTTCTTTTCAGCAATTTATATGTAGCTACATACCATTTAATTTGTTCTTATACAGACAGTACATAACATTCGTATTTTTCATTTATCTGCTAAATTATATTAGAAAACTTCAGCTTATCATGTGCATAATATGTTAAAAAAACACTTTGACAAGTTTCTTTAATTACTGTTGATCTATAGATAAAATTCCTAGCACTCTTTCTAAAATAGATTGTACCTAAGGAACTTAATTCCTCAAACCACAAAAGTATGAAGTTCTATTGTAATTTAAAATGTTATTTTTCCTCAGGATTGTAAGTTATATTACTGACATTTCAGGAACTGATAACATTTTCCACAATAATTTTTTAGCATAAGTAACATCACTTTTTCAGCCTACTTACTACTTTATTGTTTATACTTGGTCAGTAATGATTTTAGCTTTTTTATTACAACAGTATTGCACTGGTGACAACGTTATTAGTTATCCACTTCTCTTTTTCCCCTCTCTGAAAGACATCACGTGCATTGCATCCATGTGACCCTTATTTCTTTTTCCTAGTTGAGTAAATATTTTGTTACATTCATTAAAATATTATTTGCTTAGATTGACCCAGTTTCTTCCATGTCACTACCGAGTCCTTCACTTACCTCACATGTTAACCAGAAATTATGCACAGTGAAGTTACATTAACTTTCTCACCTATGAAACTATTAATGGAACCAGTCTCTCTGGACCACAAAGCTTTATTAAAGTTCCTATAAATTGGTAGATTTCATACTGTCAGCTCTTTTTTTTTCCCCAAGAAATTTTTAGATAATTCCTGTTTATTCTTTGGGAAGACTTATGTCAGGTTTTCTGATACATAAATTGCATTGATAATAACTTATTATACACCAGTCTTTTATAATTACATTGATGTTAATCTGTTGTATGCCATTCTTTATTTTTTTTTATAGATAAGATATTAATATTTCCCTGCAGTTAATGGAAATTAATTAATAGAAAACTGAATTATCCTGTTTGTCTTTCCTGAATATTTTCTATGTTAGATGTATGTCTGTTTAACAAAATTTCTGTAGCATATCATCATTCATTAAAAAGAAATTTCAGCAAGCCATGTGTCTTCCCATTCAGCTTTTTTATGAGTTCCACATGCAAGTTATCAAGACCTGATGATTTCAGATTGTTTATCCTCTATAAATCCCCATTGGAATATTACATTTCTTTAATATTGGACAATAAAGCACTCCATTTTTATGTTATATATTCCTGTTTTTTTTTTTTCCAAACACTTAATTTGCTTACTGAAAATTTCTAGCTCTTCCATGACCACTTTTTTAATAATTGTGAAAAATGTTACCCCATCTCTCTTATTATATGTTATTTCTAAGTATTCTTCCTAATATAATTTGAAAACATCTACACTTTTACTCTTCCCAGTATTGGATTTTCCTTAAGGTTTTCAGACCTCCTTTATAATTATGTCCAGCCAGTACTGGGTTGATTTTTTTTTTTTTACCTTTTTCTGTTATTTGAATTATAGTTCCAGTTCCTAACTTTCTTGCTTACAGCATACAGTGAAGCATGTTACAGGAACATACAGATTAATTAATTATGTTAGATGTCCTGGGCCAGGTTCAAGATCAATAATTTATCATAATTAATTTCTGGTTAGGCAAGCTGTACTTAAAAACGGAGTTTACTTTTATACAAATGCACGTTTAGTTCTTAATTTATTTAAGTAGACAAGATATAATGTTCAGAGATCATAAATACTTTTCATATTATGTTTTAATTGTGAATAGAGTTTATGAAAATGATGAGATATAATCCTGAAGTAAGATCAAATGCATATTTGATGCCATTTGCAGTTCATGATGTATTTAATGCATGATAAGTGAAGTTCATGTTTATTTAATTTTCTTTTTCTCTTTCTTCTGAGTTATTTTGTTTTCTTTACCTGCATCAATGCATCTGTCACCCTAAGCAATAAAT
The DNA here is from genome assembly GCF_000691845.1 of Merops nubicus. Classification (NCBI taxonomy): domain Eukaryota; kingdom Metazoa; phylum Chordata; class Aves; order Coraciiformes; family Meropidae; genus Merops; species Merops nubicus. Next base: position 6,534 of record NW_008585598.1, on the reverse strand, counting down.
GGTATAATATTTAGGATTATTTTCTTCTCACTTTTTCTATACCACTCTTCAATTTTCACATTCTTCTATTGTAATTTAAAACTTAAATTAAACATCTTTCTTAAAAATTAAAGATTCCGGAATTAAATACTAACTGAAAAGAAAAATATTAAAGTGGGAAAACAAGCCAGAACAGTATGTGAAACTGTAATATATTCAGAGAGAAAATGAAGACTGAAAAGAAGCAGTAGAAAGGAATGTGGTTTAATGTATAGGGATTATTGGTTAATTGTTCATTTTTTTTTTCTTTAATTATAGCATTAAAAATAACTTAGAAATTGCATCGAAGTTGGAAAGTTTTCTTTGAATTTTTCCTGTAAAGACATACTTACATTCTTATCCGAGTAATATCATTCAAGTCACCGAAAACAAGACAAAACAAAAACACACCAAAACCAAATACAAAAACCCTGAGAATTTGCACTGGCATGTATATACATGAAGAACTCTGCACAATAACCTAATCTGTCTGAATGAGGTTTTTTCCTTACTGTGCTTTTAAAAACTGGACTAACAAAATCCATTATGCACTTTTTAGTCTAAATGCTTCCGTATACAATAAAATACATTACCTCAACTTACAGTTTAATTAACCACAGTATCCATCATGGACCAGCTTCAAGGTCATTCGCTTAATTAAGCATTTATTTCTATTTCTATTTCTATTTCTATCTCTATTTCTATTTCTATTTCTATTATTTCTATTTCTATTTCTATAACAAAACCATAACCTTTAAATTGATTAAAGCTGTATATATCCTTTGTTTTCTGATATCCTGACTTGTCTGATTCCAAGACATTTCCATAAAATTTAAAAGTGCATGGAAATTATTCAATATAGTGTAATTTGTTCCTGAAACATATTTTGCTCCAACAACCAAGGAATAACCAGCAGATATTCTCTGAACGGTGATGCATTGGATAAAATTAAACTGTAAATGGAAACTTAAAAAATATCTTATTTTTAAAATGTGTCAAACAAATGGTCTTTTCATCTCAGTGCTGCAAGTAAGATTTTTACTTGTGCATGTAACTATAAGGATGTATTTTCCCAAGTGTGTCTATGTTATATCAAATTTAAAAAGGAAAAAAAAAAAAAAAAAAAGTAAAAAAGAGTTTGCAGAGGTCAGGAGGTCAGTATGTGGATTTGCTAAACCTGTAATTTAGCAGACATACTGGGATTTTCTGCAGTTAAGTTACCTTCCTTCACAGTAGCCCAGACAGTGCTGTGCTTCGTATTTGTGGCTAAACTGCTGTTGGTAATGTGCCAATGTTTTGGATTTTGGTGAACTGCTCATGCACAGTGTCAAGACTGTCCTCTACTTCCTGCACCAAAGTGAGCAGGCTGGGCATATGAGTTTGGGAAGGGACACAGTCTGGAAAGCTGGGCCTCACGGTATTGTGCTCTGCAGTGAAAACTCAGTGGGAGGAGGAGGAAGGGGTGATGTTTGTAGTTATGGTATTTGTCTTCCCAAGCAACTGTGGTGTGTATTGAAGCCTTGCTTCACAGAAAGTAGCCGGACATCTGCTTTCTAATGGAAAGTAGTGAAGTGATTCCTCTTTTCTTTGCTCACACACACAGCTTTTACTTTTCCTATTAAACTTTTATCGAGATACATGAGTCGTCTTGCTTTCTTTTTAATTCCTCCCCATCCCACAACACAGGGGAATGAGTAAGAGGCTGGGCAGGTGTTTGGCTGTCAGAATCAAATACACCATAGCAACAAAGTCCCTGAGTTCAAGTTTAAAATAACATAATCTCCTCATGGCTTAACTTTTGGCCCTGTTCTTAAAAAAGGGCCGTGCTTATATTTTGATGTTAGAAAAAATGGTATAACATAAAAATCAGGCTGTGTTTTGTTATATTCTTGGAATGATTTACTCCTGTAAGGAACAGATTTATCTGGGCTATCACAAGCTGATTTCTACTCCTTGCTTTCTTGCCACGACAATGAAATCACTCATTTCGTCAAGCCAGTGCACCTGTGGCTCCTCTAAAACTCCTCAGTAACACTCACAATAATTTTGGAGAAACATAGAGAAGCTGTGGTGAGGTGCCAGAAGTGGATATGAAGACACTACAATGTCAGGGGAATAGACAAAAAGAATGGAAGTTTTAAATCTGTAGTTCATATGTTTCTCTCCATTATATGGTCTCCACAGTGAGAAGTAAAAGGACCTATCCTTCCTGTTTATTTGGTTATGGTCTGTGTTTCTTAGCCAGAATAATTAACTTAGAGGGAACCACAGACCTAGTATTTGATGTTAACAATCCAAGTTACTGTTTATTACTATTTTTTACAGATCATGTGTTTTCACATGTAAGATGAGTTTAAATACCAAGTGTTTCCAAATTCCTTTAAGAAAGATGTATTTAGTCATGGGAGTTATTCCTATTTACACGTTGGATGAAAAAATCTTCATGGTTCTACTCTGTACTGCACAGAAACAGAAGTATCAGTTTATGCAGGCACAACAGGATGAAAACCTGTATCAGCATCAACTGGAAAAGCAGCAGATCTCTCTACAAGGATGGCTGTTGGTAACAAATCATTATCTGGCTTGAGTATCTCAGATAAATTCAGATTAGATCACTCCTGCTCCCTCTACTTCTTTTATATTGCAAGGGTAAACAAAATCATATGCTAACTGGAAACATTAAAAAGAGGAATCAGTTGATGAAACTCAGTACAGTTAGCTATCTTATTTTAAAGGCTCTGCAACCTGTAGCTACCTTTTCTTGTGTCACAAAAAGCTGACACACTGAATTTTGGCTTAGTTAAAGAACAGTATGAAACATATCCAAAATGACTTTGCACAACTTTAAATAAAACTTAAAGAAGTGTTTACACATCTAATCTTTGGCTGGAAGCAGACACAGTTATACATTAGGATGCTATTAACAAAAATAAGAGGCTCCAGGCATGTGGAGATTTAGCCATTGTTTAGAACATTTTAATTAAGGCCACAATGAAATTCTGTCATATATTAGTACTTTGCATACCAGATTATAGTTAACACATTGCTGAAATCTCTGGGTAAAACCAAACAAACAAATAAACAAAAACTCAAAACATACAAAATAAAACATTAATTCTTTCTTTTCTGAAAGAGAGGAATCAATAAAATAGAATTACTTACATTATTTTGGGAAAAAAAAAAAAAAAAAAAAAGAAAAGAGAGACTTAGAAAGCTGTGGACCAAAACGAGTAAACTACAAACTAAGGTGATTTGTACCACAACTATGGGAAATAGAAAATATGTGGTTTAAAGAAGAAGCAAGTAATTCACAACAGTTAGTCTTGAAAATACATTTTGTACTTTTCATAAATTAAAGGTTATATGCCTATTTGGTTGCCTCCTGCACAGACAAGTTTCCATTTACTTTATTCACTGCTGAGGTTCCAATTTGGTGTCATTTTTTAAGTGCACAATAAACCTTCTAGAATCACTTCACAAGAAGCAGAAATAAATCCCTATCCATCTTTGTTTATTTATGGAAAGGGGAGCTTCTTTGCAGTATATTAGAAATTAATTATGTTTTTCAATATTACAGCTCTGCCTGGATAGGAAGAAATGGTCTGTTTTTCAACTGCCTTTTCCCCTTATTCAAACCTCACTTTTTTCCTAACATGCAAACTTGCTTCTTAAAGAACACTGAAGATTTTAGTTGTAAGAAATTAATTCCAGTAAGCAAACATGACTGAAACATCTTTACTGCATGAAAGACTTTCAGTCACCTTCAGAACTCCAAATGGGTAATCTTATTCTCATCTGAACACAGAGACAATCTTGCCAGTCTCAGCTTTTCTACAGAAATGAGCTTAGAACCTCTGAGTGAAGCTAGATGTACCTGTGATGTACCTGCAACAGCCTGAAATTCAGGTGAAAATTACTACATTCCTCAGTATGTGAAAAGTAAGAGAAAGGTCATTTTGGAGACAAGACTCTGGGAATTCTGGATGGCTAGGTATTAAAAAACAATTTTTTTTGTTTGTTTAATTTTTAAACATTTATTTTTTCAATAGCTTCAGAGTACTTCTGATAATTAGTGAATTTATAGCAGCATTTTGGACATTCCATTGCCAAAAAAAAAAAAAAAAAAGAAAAAAACCCCACCTTTAAAACCACAAATGGCCCAAGGCAGAAACTATAAAAGGAGGATGGGAATCATAACAAAGGCATAATAGAGGACAAAAAAAGGCCAGGGGATGAGGGGGGGAGGGTAGTGGGGAAAGTGTGAAAATCAGTTCTTGTCTGAATAATTATCTTGTTTTTCACCTGCACAAAATATGCATAATTCCCATTAACTACAAATTAGAACTCTGTTTGGAGTCTACAGAGTAAAATGAGGATGTTTTAACTATGTAAGATGGTAATATGTATGTTCCTTTAATTTGTGACTATTCTGTTTATTTCACTGGTGAGTGTTGTTTCATTTGACAATCATATTCCTGTAATGTAATAACTACTATTAGACAAAAAACAGCCAATACAGATTATATAGGTTTCCTCTTTTTTTTGTTTTGTTTCATCTCTTCTCATTTTTGCCTGTTTAGCTGGTCTTCACAGAATGTTGGTGAAAATATTGTG
>NW_008585598.1:0-1871 GCF_000691845.1 Merops nubicus | reverse complement strand
TTCAGCAGTGTAAAATCTTTTTACTACACCTGTTTGTTAAAACAACAGAAGTATTTAATCTCTGTTTTAACAGTAGTTAACTACTGTTACTATAGGAACTATGACCAATCAAGATAATATCCCAGCTCCATTTTTAAATGAGATAGCTTCCTCAATAAAATTAGATAATTCTAAAGTGAACATATATTTTTCTATTAAATGGTGATGCATTCAATGGCTTTTACTTCTTGACTCATATCTTACAATAAAAGTGGCCAAAGCTGTAGCATGAGTCATGGGAAGCACTTACACAGAAAGTATTGCTTTTTTTAAGTGGAAGAACTTACGTCTCATCCAGAGGTCAAATTCTATCCCCACAATACCCTTGAATTCTTAGTTGTTTGTGAACCTTCAGATTTCTTGGATTATTATGAATGAAGGAGACTGTTCAATTAAAGACATATTTTCTTTAACATTTTTAAAAATGTGTGAATGTATGTTCTTATTTTTTATTAGGTAGAAAGATTTTTGTGTAGCAGATTTGCTCTACAGTATACATGGCTTAGTGCAGTCATTGAAACATGTCAGATATATATGCCTTTCCATGGCCATCCATAGAAGGGTGTTTGTGTGAAAGACAGGAAGAAGACAAGAGTGTGCTATTCTAGATGCATACACGTTAAGATTTCTTTAAGATTATCACTTCTAAGTGTTTACATTGTAGGGCTTAGGATTCAATCTGAGATAGACAACTACCTTTTGATACCCTGAATATTTACTAAATACCTACACTCCCTATATAGGTAGTGAATTTTAAGTATGTATTTAAAGGAATCTAGAGACCTAGTCAGGTAACTCAATTACTTGCCTATATATATGGGCATCTAGTCCACTCTGTAGCTCCCTAAGAAACACAAATTGTGTATAAAAGGGTTACAAATATGAGATATCTGAAACTTTCTTCAGTAGGAGATTGAAGTAAATGAAGCAATACAAATAGCACTAAATGTCTATTTTCTATGCACAGAGTGCATTTGAGTTTAGCCTTTAGCTGTCACTCCACAAAGCAATGATCTCCTGATTACCTTTTGTCATACCAACTGGTGGACAGCATAGAGTAATTCAAAAAGCATGAAATTCCTATGTATAGGAAACTGACATTTTCTTTTAGTTGTCTAATTTTAGGACAACAAAATTGTTTTGTAGTCTCCCGCAATGATACTTACTAAATCTTTACTGAGTATAATATCAGCCTAGACACCAATCTTACCTGTAGACCTTTATGTTACAAACAGCTGACTGCTTATCTGAAGCTGCAGCTGAATCTTGGCAGAATTCTCTTTGAAGGGAACACCACAGGAATTCCTGCAGAGACTCCAGTCAGCAATGAGTACTACCAGACATCCAGTAAGGATCCACGTAAGATGAAAACGATCACAGGGTTTGTCAATTTAAGGCCTTTTCTCAAACACAAAACATTTTAGAGACAGAATGATGCAAAAATACACTTGCACAGCATCTTGGTTTTCATGAACAATCTGATTATGTCCATACCAGTAATTAAATTCCATTTTAATAATTTAACAGTATAAATGATCATATAGCAATAAACAAGAACAGTTCAGTATGATTTTCCTTACATAACTACTGTGTTTCAGGATACTCAGTTAATGTGCAGCCTGCATCATTAAAAGTTGTCTATCCTAGAGAGTGTGTTGGGAAGAGGTAGAAGTAGTAGTATTTGAACTTTGGATTGGTAAATTAATGCTGGTATGATTGTTACTTGCACTATGCCTTAAGTATACATAATACTTCCTTCAGGCACACTGCAGACACTAGATTATGTCCCTAGTAAAATATAAAATGGTCTTTGTTGTGGTTTGAGGCTTGGA
>NW_008585597.1:0-1168 GCF_000691845.1 Merops nubicus | reverse complement strand
CCACCCCCCAGATCTCCGGGGATCCCAGGGGATCTGGGAACTGAAGGGCACCCCCTGCAAGGCTCTGGATCCTTGGTGATCCTGCCACGCTTGAAGCCCAGCACTCAGCTCCTCCTTTCAGCTCCCCAAGGATCCCAGAGGATCCAGGCTGCAGCAACCTCCTGCTGGGCTGTGCATCTGCCGAGATCCCAGGGGGATCCAGACTCTGGCCTCTGGATCAGAGATCCTCCCAGCAGAGGCAGTGAAGCTTCTGGAGATGCACAGGGATCCTGGGGATGCCTGGCTGTGGATCCCGAGGGATCCCATGGATCTGAGCTCCCCACACATCCCTCAGCCCCAGGTACAGGGATCCCTGGGGCTGCCCCGTGAAGATGCCTCAGACAAACCTGAGCCCCCAACCCTGCTGGGAGGATCCAGAGGATCCCCCCAGACTATGAATCCTCAGGGATGATCTGGGAAGATCCCAGCTGCCATCACCCACCCACAGCCCACACCACCAGGACACTGCTGCCCAATCCTCCCATGGGGGAGATCACCTCCCCTTGGGATCTGTGCTGGGAGTTCCCCAGAGCCCTGATCTGAGGGATCCCCGAGCAGATCTAAAGTAGATCCCCAGTGGATCTGGGCACCCCCTTACAGCACAAGGGCAGCCTTGATCTGAGGGATTCCCTGGGACAATTCCCTCACAGCCCTGATCCTAGGATCACCCTGGGGTAATCTCTTCCCCAGATCCCAAGTATGCTGCAAGCAGATCTCAAGGGGGTGGGATCTGTCCCCACTGCCGACCTCCCTTGCAACAAGAGAACCTGACCCGAGGGATCCCCTGGGGTGATCTGCTGCCCAAGCAGACCTACAGTACAGTGGAGCCCAAGCTGGGGGATCTGGCACCCTCCTGCCCAAGAGGGCAGCCCTGACCCGAGGGATCCCCTGGGGCGATCTGCTGCCCAAGCAGGTTTGATGAGGGATCCCCGAGCAGTGGATCTGAAGCGGGGGTGGGTCTGACGGCCCTTCAGAGGCAGAGGAGGAACACCCCCCACCCCGAGGCGGGGCTCCGGGCGGGATCCCCGGGGATGGACTCACCTCTCCTTGGAGAGGAAGAGCTCCTGCAGGATCCCCTTCACCCTCTCGGCCTGGGTGAAGCGCTCGCGGCTGCCGCTGCCCGGCACGA
>NW_008585596.1:0-945 GCF_000691845.1 Merops nubicus | reverse complement strand
CAAGGCCAGAGGGCTGGGGTGGTGATGAGTCCTGTGCCAGGCCAGGGAGCCCATGTGGGAGGCAGAGGCTGTGCCAAGAGCCAGCGTGGAGCACGAGCCTCCAGAGGAGAACAGCAGAGAGCAGTTACCCAGAGAGGGCCCCTCACTATGGGAGCAGACCCCCCCCCCTCACCAGCAGTGCCTCTCACAGGGGTGGGTGCCCAGGGTCCATCACATCTCCCAGGAGCCAGCGTCCCTCCAGCATCCCACAGGGCAGCAGCTCCAGCCAAGGTCCCTTTGCACATCAGCATCAGTCAAACATCAGCACCATGGAAGGGTTTGGGTGGGGAGGGACCTTTCAAGCTCATCTGGTCCCACCCCCCCCCCCCTCACCAGCAGTGCCTCTCACAGGGGTGGGTGCCCAGGGTCCATCACATCTCCCAGGAGCCAGCGTCCCTCCAGCATCCCACAGGGCAGCAGCTCCAGCCAAGGTCCCTTTGCACATCAGCATCAGTCAAACATCAGCACCATGGAAGGGTTTGGGTGGGGAGGGACCTTTCAAGCTCATCTGGTCCCACCCCCTGCAGGGAGCAGGGACATCTGTGACCAGAGAAGGCTGCTCAGAGCCCTGGCTGACTTGGCCTCGAGCACTTCCAGGGTCCAGGAGCATCACTGGAGGTGCCACAGGGCCACCACAGGGCCACCACAATGCCACAGGCACCTGGTGATGCCATGGGGACCCCACGAGGCTGTGGGGACCAGGCCATGGGGATGCCATGAGGACCCCAGCATGCCATAGGGACGGGGTGATGCCATGGGGATGCCATGCCAGGAGGCTGAGGAGGAGCTGGAGGAATGGCTGGGCTGCTTTCAGGGGGCTGCAGAGCATGAGAGGGTCTCAGGGACAATTTGTTTGTCCCCAGGAAAGATGACACAGGTCTGGCGTGTGCCTGCTGCCAGCCCCGA
>NW_008585595.1:0-16469 GCF_000691845.1 Merops nubicus | reverse complement strand
TTTATGTGCTGTGCAGCCCTACAAGCAGCTGCCCTGTGTGTGAACCCAGGGTCTGGCACCTTGGGGTGGGGTGCCCTGCAGGGTGGGTAGGGGTAGCACAGGGTGTCTTCATGCCCAGGTAACTGACAAGGTGAGAGCCCGGGTAATTTCGGCTGTTAATCAGTGCTGAGTTTCCCAGAAGCAGTCAAACAAGAGTTGTTCCTTCTTTTGGCCTTGCCCCTGTTAGAAATGGCCACCTTAGGTGTGGTTAGTTGAAATACTCCTGGGTGCTTCTGTTCATACATTCAGTTGTTCTTTTGGCTACACTGAGCACTACCAGTGTTTCTTCATGACTTGCAGACTAGCCAATTTGAGTAAATCTGGTGTAGTAACCCTGTGCATAGGGGCACTTCTCTCCACAGTGAGATTTTGCTTCCAAATTTAATGGAAGCGTTTTTTTAATTTTGCTTTCAAATTTGATGTAATATTTTAATTATTTTTAAAAAAGAAAAATAATGTTTGTAATGTCTCTACTATGGAGGCTGCCTTTTTTTTTTTTTAGGTTATTAAGTGATAAGACAAATAGAAAGTATTTTACAAACAGCTGTTACAGCTAACTCATCTTCTGATGGAGCCATTCCAGTCGACCTGCAGTGGGCTGAGCAGGGGGAAGCTTTCCTTTCTCTCTATTCAGAATAAGGCATCAATTGAGAGACTTCATGGTTAGCAAGGAGTCCAAAGTCTCAGCACTGAGCTTGCTGTGGGAACAAAGCTAATATAAAGAGACATTTAATAAAATACTGATTTAAAAAGACTACCTTGCCAAGCCAGGAAACATCAGAAAAATAGTGCAGCCCAAAAGTAGAGGCATTTGGGGCAGGCCAGTGCAGACTTTCTAAGGGAAAGACAGCCTGTCTTTTGGAAAGTATTAAATATATTTTTGGATAGCATTGAACACTTGTCATGTTATGGAACTGTGAAGATCTCAGCACCTTAGCGCTTACTGGTGGAGCTGCTTCTAATCTGGTTGGTCATGAGTGAACTTGGGTTTTGAGTTTGCTATACCTGCACATCTAGGAGGAGGTTGACTTTTGCTGGGGAGAGGAAAATGGGTTCAGCAATACCCAGAGCTCTCTTCTGACCACAGCCACGCTGCATCCACAGCCACGCTGCATCCACAGCCACGTCCATGAGCTATGTCCAGAACTAGGTTCAGTGGAGGGTCAAATGGGGCATGTCTGGGAAAAAGCTGTTGAAAGGACAATCTTCCCTCTTTAAAAAATGCTCAGAAATTTAAACCTGTCATTTTTTTTCTTGAGAAAAATAGACTTTTCTTTATTTAAAAGAAAGGTATACTCTTCTTTTCTACTGTGACTATAACAACTGACAAGCCGTTTGGGCTGGATTTGTGTAGAGATGTATTGTTTGGATTGAAGGGTGAATTCTTGTAATAGATGAGGTTTTGCCATCCTGAATGTCAAAATTAAATGTTTTCTGAGCACAATTGAAGCTCAGCTTCATATGCTGAAGCCAGGTGATGGATTGATTGTAATTCTACCCTAGCTGCAGGAAATAAATGGAATTATGGCTCACATATCATTATTATTTGTAGAGAATACTGTCTCTTAAGACTGTATACTCTGGCTGTAATTTTGAATTCTTTTGGTACTGGAGTTAAGCTGTTTGCTTTGGTGTGTTTTGGGAGCAAGTCCCAGCAGCTCTGTACTATTCCATGTTCCTTTACTGTCAGTGCAGAGCTGTAACTTTTTAAGAGAAAAGGAATATGTAGTTTCTGTGATGCCACCTTGGGTATAGCTCATCTGTCTTTGTGGACAAAGCTTACAGAGGAGTTCCTATAGTATTTGCTCCATCTATTTTCAGGTGCATATAGTTGTCTGTCAACTTGTAGTATGGCATGATTTCATATTAGTTTCTGCCTAACTTTCAGGTGGCCTCTACTGAGTTGAACTACTGAGTCGATATTACTGTTTGTATGTATCATTATTATCTTTAGGAAGATACTTGATAAACTGTTTTGATCTTTTCTTTGTTAGATTTTAATTTAAAGTCATAATGTCACTTTTAAACTAAATACAAACAGTAGCTCTACAATTAGCATGCAAATGGTATGTGATGGTATGGAGACCTCCTTTTACACTACAGCACACAGTGCAAAATAGTAATCATTAGTATATGGAAAATAAGACGATTTCATGAGAATTTATGTCTTTAATGTGTGTTAATTTGTGTGTGTTTTAAGTAGTTTATTGTTGGAGTCTAGTTTACATTGCACAGTTATAAGGGTAAAAAAATATATGTGATGTGTTGTGCAGTAGTGTGAGGCATAGATGTCTGTAACTTTGTCCTTCCTTATCCTTGGTTCCCAGGATAAGCAGTGAGTAAACCAGCATTTTTCCTTACCATTGTTAGAAAGTCTTTTTGTAATGAATCCAACATCATTCTTGTTATTTTAGTGCAACAGCTCGTGTGGATGATGGTGTTTGAGCATCGATCACAAACATAAACACTGTTAACACTGATAGTTTCTTTCCTCTCCAAGAAAAGTCTCAGCTATCATGCACTCAAAGTTGCTGTATATGATTGATTTTTTGTTAATTGTACAGTCAGTTTCCAGGTATCTCTACTTTTCTTGCTAAATTTGACTTGTTTTATACAGCTTGCTTTCCTCTCTTTTATTGCAGGTGGGAACATTGGGTATTCCCCTGAAAAAAACCACAAGTTTGATCTAAAATCCTGCTCATCTAGGATCTTGAGAATTAGCAAGAGGGAAGGACTGTTTGGCTAAGTATTTCCTGCAGACTTCTTTCTCATGGGTGCTCGGGAGTGGCACAGCTTGTTCAAAGCAATAGCCCCGTGGTAGGATTGTAGAAAGATGGGAGTCTGTACTGCCTTTCAGTTGATGCAGTGCAGAGTAAATAAGTTTGTGCTTGTTTTTTTCATTGACTTCTTTCCCTCTGATGCTACCTCTTAGTCCTTGGCATAGAGTGAAAAAAAGAATGTGGGGGTGGCTAGTTGCCCCCACAGAATATTGTTGCTGGTGTGGGGACTTGGGACATATGGGAATACCTGGAGCTGTTAACTTCTCATAGCTAACAACTTTTGGGTTAACTGGCCTGCCTAGCTGATGAAGGGTGTAGTGAGAAGCTTTCTCAGGCTAGGACTTTTCAGTGTTTGAAATGTTGCTACTTTTTTTCTTGGTTGGCTTTTGGGATCTTCACAGAATGGAAGGGGCTAACAGTTTGGTCCTTTATTCTATGGGGAGTATAAAGCACTTAGACTCTATGGCAGTAAGCAGAATGGAAGTATGTGGAAAAATAAATATAAGATTTGGTTGAAAAGTTACTAAATTGCTTGTGTCTACCATCTTGGTAGCTTTTCTTGCTCTATAAGTGAACAGTATGTTGACTGGTCCATGTGGATTTGTTCTTGTGCAGGCAGGTCATGTTCAGAGGCTGTTGTGGCTGGTCACATACAAGGCCATTTTCAGATGTATGCAAACCCAGATTTGCCTTTGTGGCCCCAGTGATGGTGTAAGCCATGAAGCTGTGCTTCAGATACCGTGCGTGTCCAGTTTTGCCTTTATAGTGACTCATTTTGAAAGGTAAGTCACTGTGAGCTCTGTGCAATGTGTCAGTGGTGTCCAGGCTGGAGCAAATAGTGCAACTGCAGCAGCTTCTGATACCCTGCTGCTGAAGTTCAGTTAGGTGGATTTTGTGCCATTGCAGTCCAACAGTCAAACTGGTTTGCTGAGGTACCACTGACAGGCAAGCTATGACCTTACCAAACTTTCACACAGACTGACCTGCCTGAACCTCCTGGTTGGCAACATGGAACACAGCTCTCCTTGAGCGATGAAAGCAAAGCTTCTTGTTGTTCACTTACTTGCTCCTGAAAGAAATGCACTGAAGTGAGGAAAGGCTGCCTGCATCCATACACATCAAAGTCAACAGAGGGGCTTTCATGTTTGTCTTAACTGACAGTGCTGAGGGGTTTTCTGGGGTGCATAGGAGTTAAAAAGGAGCTCCCTGTCGTGGTTCAGTGTTGTGGGATGAATCACTGCTCTTCATTCCTGGCAGAAAGAGTGCTTGAGAGCATCTCTTGGGGGAATTCCTTCCCTGGAGCCCTTACCTGTCACCTGCAGCGTGTCCATGACCTGCTGCAGCCTGGCAAATGCCATGCCAGCTCACCCTGCTTTGTTCTTCCTCAGGAGCTGCAAGGTCTTAATGTTCACTACTTCCACTGTGCTGGTCCTTGTTTCACCGTGCTAGGCTGATCTTAAGCAGAATAAAAGCTTTGTTTTAATGTGCTTCAGGCTGAGGTTTTGGAGGCATATGGACAGACAGATGATCTGTAAGCTAGTTCAGGACAATGCTCATGCTTAGCTGTACTGGGTGATTTGGAGACATACTTGATATGTCCTATAAAGCCTGAGACACAGGTTAGTCTGGCTGCTGGTGACTCAGGTTTCAGCTAGCACCTCTTCCTCTCCTAGTGGCTTGTCTACAGTGGAATTAAGTCTAGAAATGCTTTTAGTGAGTGGTGAAATATTGGAACTTCCAGTCCTTACCTAAGATGAAACTGGGACAGTTTCTTTGTGTCCTAGAAGTTGCCATTCTCTCCATAAATTGTAAATGGACACTAGTGACTAGATTGGCAGTGAAATCTGCATATGGCCTTGTTAATCCCATCTGACTGCACTTAAGGTGGAAGAAGAAACATTTTCTGGATGTTCATAGACCATCCTGTTTAGAAGTTTTCTGCCTGTAGGTTCCTGTTCAGTGCTTTCTCTAACAGTCAAAGTAAGGAGGTGACAGTGAGCACTAGTGATGGCTGTATGACAAATGCTTAAATGAAAGACTCCTGGAAGATTATAAAAGAGAAAAGCAACCCTTAAGCAGGAACGTGCTAATAAAATTTGTCAAGAGATGTGTCATCAATGAAACACTGAGAAGGAGAAAAAAGGTGGTGGGAACCTTGTCCAGTATCATGTAGTCTCTGAGGGCCCAGTCACAAAATGAATCACAAAATCTTGTAAGACGGCTGACAGAGCTGAGATGGGAGCAAACTAGGACAGGAATCTTAGGTTTTTCTCTGTGCCCTCTGTTTCTCCCAGAGGCAGCAGTTACTTTAGTTAATTAAAACCAAGAAAAACTCTGCCTGAAGTTTTAATTAGACATTCTTTGATTCCAGGAAGAAGGTTTTCTAGTCACTGGGAAAGCAAAGGAGGAGGAACTTTACTGTCAATACAGGCATTTAAAGATAGACTTAATTCTTTCTGCCCTGTTCTTAAAGGGTTGGAAGTAGAGCATGAGAAACATCCTCAGCCATGAACTGGGTTGTCCATTACAGCCATCTTTTTTTTCTTCCTCCTCTGTGCTTGAAGCTATTTATTCTCTCTGGGAGTGTTCAGAGTGGCTAAAGGAGGATGAGGATAATGGAAAGCTCTTTATCCCGACCCACGAATGAGTTGGTCACTTCTCCTCCCCATCTCCCCCTTTTCCTATTGGTATGTTGCTCATTGTGAAAACTAAGCTAGTTTGTGTTGGAAAATACAACCATTTCTTGTTTTAAAGGACTTACCACTTGCCAGGCAGGTTTTGGAATGTGTTTAAGGTTCTGAGCATTGTGACTGGGTATGGAACAGGTTTACTTTTTCACCCATACTTCACTATTTTTTTAAATAATGTTTGAGGCATTCCTGCCAGCATGTACTTACAGTAAAATAGTTGCAGAGAGAACTCTTATTACAAATTTGAAATGCTGTTCATATTCCCTGGATGAATTTGTGTTCCTCATTTTGTGCCTGATTCTTGTTCTTTGTGTGGCCCTCCTGCCACTTGACTGATGTGCTTCATTTGCACAGCCTTAGTCTATCTAATTATCCTTAGGAAGGACTGAAGTTTCAGCTGTGTCATAGCTATGAAGAGCTGTTCTTTTAAAAAAAAAATTATCTGGATTTGACTTTGTGCTCTGAGACGTTTCGTTGTCCACAGAACAACTGATTGCCATATTTTAATAAACTGCATGAAGTCTTGTCTCTGCTGGGTTTTAATTGAATGCAAAATTACCCAAAGCTCAATTTGCTTTTGCAAAAAGTGTTTCATTAGATGTTTCAAGCTAGATGTCCTGACTCCAGCTGCTGCAGCAGGTGTTTTATGCAGACATGTGCTCTCTTTTGTTGTGCATAAAACTGTCTAATATTCTGAAAAAATTACTCTGCAAAATGCAAATCCCTAGTGTGCTGTTGTTGGAATGACAAGAATATCTGTCAAGACAATTTTTGCAGTTTTTGTTGATCTATGGGGAAAATCAATCCTGGTTTACTTTCCTTCTGTAGTGGCTCATTGAAGCTCTTTATTACCACAGAGAAATTTAGGTTGGAAGGGACCTCTGGTGATTATCTAGTCCAAACTCCTGCTCAAAGCATGTTCAGCTAGGCCAGGTGAATTTTTCCTTGTATCTAATTTAAATTTTCTGTTGCCCAATTTGTGTCTGTTGCCTTCTGTCCTCTTACTCTGCACCTCTGAGAAGAGGCTGCCTCTGTCATCTCTGCACCCTCTGTAACTGTAGACAGCACTACTGTAACCTTACAGTAACTGTAAGGTCACCCCAGAGCCTTCTCTTCTCCAGGCTGAACAAAACAAACCTCTCACAGGGAGCTGTGCTTCAGCTCCCTGACCGTCTTGGTGGCCTTCCACTGGACTCGCCCCAACGTGTTCTTGTCTTTCTATTATTTGGCATATCAAAACTGGATACAGTGCTCCAGACACAGTCTTACCAGTGGTGAGTTGAGAAGAATATACACTTCTCCTGATCTACTGGCTGGATTCTTGTTATTTCAGCCCATTATACACTTGCCCATCTTTGCCACAAGGCATATTGCTGACTGGTGCTCAGCTTGTTTTCCATTGCAGGTCCTTCTTTGTAGAGCTGCTCCCCAGCAGTCAATGCCCAGCCTCTACTGCATGGGGTTGTTTTCTCCCAGATGCAAGACGTTGCATTTGCATTGGTGATCCACACAAGGTTCCTGTCACTCCCATTGTCCAGTTTGTGCCAGTCCCTCGGAGTAGCAGTCTGCCTCCAGCCTCCTGACTGTCCTCCACATGGTCTGTGAACTTGCTGCAAGTGCACTCTGTTTCACCCTATAGTCCCAGTCCTGGAGGGTATCACTGATAACCATCTGCCAGCTGGGCTTTGTGTGGATAGTATAACCCTTTGAGTCTGGTAGTCTGGCCAGCTCTCCACGTGGATTTTCATGACCGCATTCATCCTAAAATGCTGAGACTGGTGGTATTTGATATTTACTATTTTTGAACTACGAAAGTTTTACTCAACCTAAGAAACCTGGTTTCGATACTTTGTGCACTTAGAGACGTCCCTGTGGAGATGAACATAGGCTTTCTGTTGAAGAGGAGCTCTGTGTTGACTGGTGGTTGGCCAGCCAAGACTGGGGAAGGAGTGGGAGGGGATTTGATGGCCTTGTCTGATGAGGCAGGAATACTGGATTTTAAAGCAACAGGTGAGAGACAGCTCTTGCAACCCTGAGTGGCTGCTCTTGGGAACAGCGGTGAGGAAGAGACCCTCTCAATAAAGGGTCCTCTATAAAATCCACAATGCACTAGAAGTATGTAGTCTCTGTTAACACGTTGTGTATCCACAGGTGCATATTTATTGAGGTGCAAGATGTCTGCCCTGAGGCTGATTTCTAACAGAACCTCCCAGCAGGCCTCGTCTAACTCTGATTACACCTGGGAGTACGAGTACTATGAGTACGGACCCGTGTCGTTTGAAGGCCTGAAGGCTCATAAATGTAAGTTCAGTAGAGACATGCTTTACTGCAGCTGAAGCTTCCCTACCTGAATGTTCCTGCTCTTTATTTGTAACTGATTATTGTACAAAAATCTCTCTCTTAAAATGTTCTTGAATTCTCAGCAATTAGAGTATTGCTCTATTTATTAGATTATTACGATTGTTTATTATTCTGTGTCTTTATTGACTGTTTTTCTTGTGCATAAGAGGACCATGGATTTCTTGGCTGTGGTAGAAATCTGTCAATACTGAGGAATATCAGGCTATTAGGAGAAGTTTATAGCAGCAAATACAGCAACTACTGCTTCTGTTGATTACTTATTATGATCCATGTATCTTTGTTCTTCTTCCTGTTAATGCTAAAAAGGCAGTGGTGGGCAGACTTACTGCTTTTGTTTTTCTTCACAGAAAAGAAACTAAGGCTTTTAAGAGATTTAGAATAGATTCCTCCTTCTGAAGAAACTTTTATTATTGGGACTTTCTTACAGCCCAGGGATCAGGCCCAGCCAACATGGGTTCATAAAAGGCAGGTCCTGCTTGACCAGCCTGGTCTCCTATGACCGGGTGACCCCCCTAGTGGATGAGGGGAAGGCTGTGGGTGTTGTCTGCCAGGACCTCAGTAAGGCCTTTGACACCATCTCCCATGGCATCCTGCTAGAGAAGCTGGCGGCTCATGGCCTAGACAGGTGGACTCTTTGCTGGGTTAAAAACTGGCTGGATGGCCGAGCCCAGAGAGTTGTGGTGAACGGAGTTAAATCCAGTTGGTGGCCAGTCACGAGCGGTGTTCCCCAGGGCTCAGTTTTGGGACCAGTCTTGTTTAATATTTTTATTGATGATCTGGATGAGGGGAGTGAATGCACCCTTAGTAAGTTTGCAGATGACACCAAATTGAGCAGGAGTGTTGGTCTGTTTGAGAGTTGGGAGGCTCTGCAGAGGGATCTGGACAGGCTGAATTGGTAGGACAAGGTCAGTTATATGAGGTTTAACAAGGCCAAGTGCCAGGTACTGCACCTTGGTCACAACAACCCCAGGCAACGCTACAGGCTTGGGGAGGAGTGGCTGGAAACTGCCTGGTGGAAAAGGACTTGGGGATGCTGGTTGACAGCCGGCTGAACAGGAGCCAGCAGTGTGCTCAGGTGGACGAGAAGACCAGCAGCATCCTGGCCTGTATCAAAAACAGTATCCCCCTAAGGAGTAGAGAGGTGTTTGTGCCCCTGGACTTGGCACTGGTGAGGTCACAGCTTGAGTACTGGGTTCAGTTTTGGGTGCCACAGTATAAGAAAGATGCTGAGGTGGTGGAGCAGGTCCAGAGTAGGGCAACGAAGCAGTTCAAAGGTCTGGGGAACATGTCTTATGAGGAGCAGCTGAGACAACTGGCATTGTTTAGTCTGGAGAAGAGGAGCCTGAGGGGAGACCTGAAAGGAGGTTGCGAGGTGGGTGTTGGTCTCTCCTTCAAAGTAGCAAGGTGATAGGCCAAGAGGAAAATGGCTTAAGTTGCGCCAGGGGAGGTTTATATCTGATATTAGGAAGACCTTCTTTCCTGACAGAGTGGTAAGACATTGGAACAGGCTGCCTAGGGAGGTGGTGGGGTCACCATCCCTGGAGGTGTTCAGAAAACGTGTAGATGTGGCACTTGGGGACATGATTTAGTGGTTGTGGTAGTGTTGGGTTGACAGTTGAACTTGATGATCTTGGAGGTCTTTTCAAAATATAGTGATTCTGTGATTCTTCCTCTAAGGTGTGCACTACATTGTGTTCTGCTAATACTGGAGCTGTTTTACAGTGGAAGTAACAAGTGGAGGACAGGGACCAGAAAAGTTGAAAATATAGGTAGGAATTGAGAAGAAATTTAGGAAGGACAAACTAATACAGCTGGACCAACATTTATCTAAAAGCCAAAGCCATTGTCTAGATCTTATCTTTTTTTTATTTTTTTTTTTTTGGTTAGGCTGGAGGTGATTGTGTGAGGAAAAACAAGCAACAAGAAAAAATCAAAATCCAGAAAAGCAGGCACCAGACATTTTGTAAATTAAAGCTTTAGGAAGTGGACAAAGGTAGTCAGGAGAGGTGTGACTGGTAGAGGAAAGAACAATTTTTTGTGTTTTTTTTTTTTTTTTGTGCCTTTGGAACAGAGGAAACCTCAGTAACTTTAGAGAGGTAAAATCAGTAGGAATGGTCAGGGGAGCTGGAACTGCTGCCAGGCTGTTAGGAAGGACAGGAAGGCTGATACTGCAGCTTGAGAAACTCAGGAGACACTGGGACAGTGTTACAAATGTAGTCCTGCATACTGTGTTTTTGAATTAATGTTGTGTTTTAAATGACATACTGAAGAGAACTTGTACCACCTGCTTTAATTTTAAGCAAATCCAGAGAATGTATTGATACAACAGAGGTTTGGAAGTGCTACAGGAGTTGCAGTAAAGCAAGGAAGATGCAGCCTTAGGCTCAGTAAACTTAGAAATTCTCTTGAGGGGGGAGAACACCAGCAAACCACAGGACAGGCTGGTTATTCAGCACACAATGCTGGCAGGTATGATTTTTTGTGGGGAGTAGTTGTTTATCAGAATCTTTGAATTTTAAAAAAATTATTTTTCCTTTAGGTTTCTTTTCCTTAGTGTTACGCGAGTTAAGTTTTTGCAGCTTGATCAATA
Organism: Merops nubicus; assembly: GCF_000691845.1. Classification (NCBI taxonomy): domain Eukaryota; kingdom Metazoa; phylum Chordata; class Aves; order Coraciiformes; family Meropidae; genus Merops; species Merops nubicus. Next base: position 6,009 of record NW_008585595.1, on the reverse strand, counting down.
ATTTGTGTGCATATTTTTTGAACATCTTATTTGATCAGGCTTTACATTGTAGTTATCAATGCAGTGGCATATCGCTGAAACACGTCTAATAGTTACTAGTAGCTGTATATGGCTAAGTGGTAGTTTTTTTAAATGGCAGTATTTCTTTTTAGGTGAAATTTTCAGATACTACAAAGCCAGATAGGATGGTAGATGATCATGAGCCGTTGTGTATTAGTAAGACCAAATACAGGATGAATCTTGAATCACTGAATACAGGCTGTACTTAGAGAATTATTCAGAACTCATAATGCCTGGAATTACAGAACTCAACTCATACCAGTATGCTTTAAGCAAAAAGGAATATTATTACAAACTCCCACCCTCCTCCTGCTTCATGGAGACGGATACTCAAACCACCACTTCACCAAGAGTGCTGAGAGGGGGAGATTTGGGAGAGGAAAGATGGAATAAACATTGCTGCAGTGGGAGACTTGAAACCTAACCTTAGTTTACCAGAAGGGATTAATGAGTGCCTGGATTGTGATGAAAGTATTTTCACAGGGAGAAAATCTCAAGTTGCAGCAAGCACTTTGACTTTGCAGAGAAAAAGCAAATGGTTTGATTTCCAATTTCCAGATCTGCCTTTTAGCATGGAAGATATTTCACAGTAGGAATGTGATTAACTGTTGTGGTTTGAGGCTTGGAATGGGGGCGTGACCTTTCCAGCAACTGGGAGGACCCCGGGTGGGGGTGAACCATTGTATTCCCTCCCCTTCCCACACACACTCTGATAAGAGGCAGGGAGTGGTTTCTAGTTTCACTCCTGCCTTGGAGCTCGGAGAGGGAAGTTGTCCTTTCACTCCGTGGGACCCTGGAACCATTTCTGAGTGTTTTGTATATTTTATTTTTTGTACTTTTCCCCAAATCTTTGTATATATTATTTTTCTTACCTCCCTTTTTCTTTTTCTGTTCCTTGTTAAACAATATACTTCATTTTTTTTTTTTTTCCAAAGTGTCTCTCTCTCTCTCTGGGGGGGGAGAGGCGAGTACATAGTTCTGTTCCATGTGGGTCCTGCCCTGAACCCCTTTTTACACGGAACCAGGACATTAACCATTGGGGTCAAAGCACCAGGCATAGTAGCTGATTCTATGTTGTTCTGGTGTCTTTAGTTAGTTCTGCAGGAGACTGAACAGGCTGGCTAAAGTTCCATGCTGTGCCTGCTGCACTGTGTCAGTCAGATCATCACGCAGCTTTACAGCCAGCAAGGATGTTGGATGGGATTGGGATACCTGTCCTGACCAGGACTTCCCTCTTGCATGTTTGTGTCTGTGTGTGGTGTGGTTTTTCTTTTTTAACTTTTGCTGTGGAAGTTTTGACTATTTGCACAAACAGAAAGAACCTAACTGAAATGACAGGCAAAAAAGTAGCTGTATACTGTGAGTTGTGGACCAGGGCACTGTTTTGGGTTAGTGCTCTGTAGAACTGGGCCATGGTTATCAACTGATTGCTGCTTGGAAAATTGTTCGGGCTGCTGGGACCTCTCTTAATCAAGTTCCTGGAAGCTTTGAGCATTCTCCAGGAGCAACTGTGGACCAACTTTGAAGTCGTAAGGGGACACAGAATTAAGAAGGACTAGTGATTTATCTGTGGGTTCATTTGCTATAAATGGATACAGTAGGTACCTTTTATGAACACAGGCAAAAATTCATGCCTTTCCCAATTGCTTCTATATTTGGGTGTTGCATGGTGTTTTTCTTTAATTAACTGGTGATTTCACTGGTTTTGTCCAAATCCATTTGGCTTCTCTGATGTTGTATTGCAGTTTTATGTATACAAGTTGGAAACCTAAATTAAAAATTAATCAAATATGTCTTGTATATGTTGGTTATTGATATTTGTTGAGGTAGCAAATAATTTTATCTGTGGTCTTGTTTATTTCAAAACTCTCTTTTACTACTGAAAGAAAGCTAGATCTTCTTCAGCACGTATCAAAGAAACCTATCAAAACCCAGAAACCTAATGGTCTGAGCCAGAAATCATTTAAAAGAGCAGAAGTTCAGTTCCACAGGGGCAGAGGTTTTTGCTAAAAATCAAATAATCGTCTCTTCTGAGTTCTAGCACTGAAGTTTTTTCCAAAGCAATGCTTGGAAGTGGGCCAGGCATCACAAAGGGAGCTGCTTTTATTTTACCAACTAAGAGAATTCAGTGTTGTCTCTTTCAGCTTGTTTCTGGTTTGTCCAGATATTGTAAAATTTGGGCTACAAACGAGAAATTCAATGGCAGCTTTCTGTTTAAAAACCAGGAATGATATATCTACTCATCCTTCCTCTTTGCCATCCAGGGATAAGCTGCAAAGTCTTCTGAGATTTGCAGTGATGCTGCATGTGGAAGAAAACTTCAAGTGCAGGTGAAGTACTGATCATCTTGTTTTCTCTATTTCGCCAGATTCCATTGTGATTGGATTTTGGGTTGGCCTTGCAGTTTTTGTCATCTTCATGTTTTTTGTCCTGACTCTGCTGACGAAGACAGGAGCACCACATCAAGAGTGAGTCTGAAAACTGGAGTAACACATCCAGCCTGCCAGGTGCCACGGCTGCTCTTCTGCAGCCCCTAGCCAAGCAGTGACAGTGCTGACGTTGCACTGGCTCAGCACCATCTCCTTCTACTCCATTCTCATGATAGGATGCATTCTGTCTCTGTTTCATATAGTCTTTGTTCCCAGCACTTCTAGGAGAGCAATTCTGTAGGATTGTTACTAATGTGTTCCCTCCTTAGCAAGGAGTCAGTGGGCATGCAGCAGAAGGGAATAGCTGCATGTATGCATTTTCATGCTGAAAAGGTTGGTAGGTGAGCTGTCAAACAGGTGGCTTTAGGTTACTGTTCTGCAAATAAATGGAGTTGTTCTGGGTAGGCTCACATTATTGATGGAGCCAACAGAAAAATGTGAATATTGGCAGTGTATATATGAATAAAATGCAGAGTAGACATTAAATTAAGCAAATTGAAGTTGTGTGGGTTTCCACATGTTTGTGTGTTGAAGTTCATAAGGTAGATATTGGTAGTATTTACAAAATCTTCCCTTAACCCTGTAGCTTCCCTAGTCTTAGAGTGTGTTAGTTTCTGCTGAGAAATTCCAGTAGATGCTGAAGTACGGATTAGCTCCACATTTGTTTAACACTAGGGTCACCTAAAAGCCACAAACTAACCTTTTTTTTTTTTTCCCTTGTTCTTTCTGGCTGATAAGTAGGTACAGACCATACCTTGCCTCAGCCATTTATTTGCATTTGCACAGCACTCAGGCTGTCAGTGTCCCTCCCTCTGAGAAAGTTTGAATCCCACATCTCCTCCCTGGAGAGTGAGATCACTTGCAGGCAGGTAGCAATGATGAGAAGCTGATTGTAAAAGGCAATTGATACTGCTTATCACTTGCTAAAGCAGCCTGCCTGTCTCTGCCTATGGAAGGCTCTGAAATTTTGTATAATAGCACATTTCTATAGACAGGGCCATATTAGAGAGGACATATGTATATTGCGAGCCTCTTCTGTGCTCCTAAATTTTTGCTTCTGTGAGAAGGAAACGGAGGCAGAAGAATCTTTCCAGAACTGTCCTGCTGGTATTTTTGCCTCCCTTACAGACTGTCATAAAGTAGCCAGACCTTGCTCCCAAATACACTTAAAATCCTTGTATCCTTCCAATCTAAATCTTAGTATAATTTTTCTTCAGTTGCTAAAGAGAGTCCAGTTACTTCTTTCTGTATTTGTTTGCCCTAGTTTTGATACATGTACGTAAAAACTGGAGAGCATAAATACCTACCTGTAAATCCAGGGCAGACTGATTTTAATTTCCCTGCATCTTCTGTCTTTACACTTGCCTGGATTCTTTATGCCTCATTGTTTCATTAGTGGGCTGTCACGCAGCCCTTCTTTAGAAGCAGACGTTAATGGGATTCCTGGTTCTTGGGAGAAAGGCAGCCTGACTGATGGGCATGTCTCTGCCTTCAGTAAGTCAATTTGGCTGTTCTTCAAAGTACCATTAATGTGGGAGGTAAGTGTGACTGGATGGATCCAAAGTAGAATGCGCTCATTTTTCTAGTAGTATTCTCTCCTTTACTCATAAAAGGATATGATAGCATGTACTTTTCAAAATTGTTTGAATTTTTGAATGGGGTGCATTCTCAGACTAGAAGTAAAGGGTTGGGATATGGACATGGAGAGGCAAAAAATTTAATTAGGTATGGAAATGATGCCTGTTGCACTTTTTGTCTGCTTGCATATTAGTAAGTATAGAACATTAGCTTGTGCAACAAAATAGTTAAGTCTTTCTGAATTTCTGCCTTAAAAGTACCCCTGTTCATTACTTTAGAGAGGATAGTATGCTGTGTTTGTTTCTGCATTTTAAAATGTCCTTAGATGCATTTGTGCAACAAACATGTGTTCATGTAACCTATCTGTACAGAATATTAGCTGATGTAATCTCAAAACTTCATGCAGCTGTTGAGGCAGGTCATACAACTAGTTACAGAGAAGGTGAAATAACTGATAATTTAAAATTATTTTTTAAGAAATCATTTGGTTTTGTTTAAGAATTCTGGGGTGAAATCAAATTAGAGAAATGCAGATGCACGGGGGGAAAAAAAAAAAGAAAAATCACACAAAAAAAACCCCAGACCAACAAATACAAAAAACAACAAACCCGAACTTCTTCTACAGATACATGTACGCTTGCTGAAAACTTTTTCTGTTAGGTTTCTGAGGTTCAGGGTAGCACTTCTGGCTTGCTAGTAAGGCTCTGTTTAGATCCCTAAGGTCCTTTTCCAGGTGCCATCCCCTGCTATTTCAGAGGCTTGGCTACTTGTTGTTTTTGCCAAGTACCCTAGGTCACTTGAGGAGGTCTTGAGAGGAGGGGTGTGTAAGCTATAGGGGAAACTCAAGTGTCAGTTCCAAACCAGTATGCCCCCCTTAGGAGGTTATGCTGGACAAAATGGTCTGTGCCTTGACAAGTGCACTGCAGTGGGCAGAGTCTAGAGCGTAACCCTGAGCCCAGCAGACCAGAATGCAGCATTATAGGCTGGAAGATTCCCCAAAAAGGGATTTTGGTTTAGTTCATTGGCACTGCTTGCTTTGGGTGGTTTGCAGTACATCTGATGTTCAAGGTGTCTGGCATTCACGTTCCTGCTACCTTATTAGCAGCTTCTGGGACTCAGTGGGTCCTGTTAGCCAAATATTGCAACAGGGATTTGATTGTCCAGGTGGCTGTCCTCCCTTCTGCAATGAAAATGGCATTTTTGAGGGTGCTTTTCTCTTTTTTTCTCTTTTTCAAAGCATTCCAAATAGACACACACTGAGGTACGCTTGCATACTGTAATGAGCAAGACTATGCAAATTTATAGTCTATTTAAAAAAACAAACAAACAAACAAATAAAAAAAGCCTTAACAAAACACATAAGGGTAGTGTCTGTGAATTTCAGAATCAAAATATATCACTGTTTTAGATCCCATTTCCCTTCTCACAAGCACAGGATTAGTCTCCATATTATGTCTTAAACATTCTGGGTTGTCATAAAATTTCTTTGCCTCTTCTGTTCTCCCCTTTAGATAGGTTGCCATTGCCAGTCGTGTGTGTCCTGTCGAGTCAGCCTTTGCTCCTTCATAGTTCACTGGATTATCAAACACTTTCCACAGCAAGGAACTAGTTTTCCTTCTCTCATGGATGCATTTTAAGCTTTCTTCCAAAGTTGCTTCCTAGGGTTATAGTGCTTGTCGTTCTTCCTGTGCTCATTTGCCGCCTGTGCTAAAGTACTACATAGACACTCTTGGTGAGAGACCTGCAAAACTATACATGCAGTTTAAATTCAGAGTGGTGCTTTCTGTACCATTATAAATACATAAATGCCAGTTCTGAATGCTGCCACAGTGTTACTGCAGTCTGTTTGCCTCCTGGTGTGTATACAGTAGACTATTACTTAGTTACTGGTCTGTCTTGCATCAGTTTAAACATTATGATACAGGCTGGGCAGGGACTGGCT
>NW_008585594.1:0-2170 GCF_000691845.1 Merops nubicus | reverse complement strand
AGGCCCCGGCCCCACACGGCCTCCCCTGGGCCCGGGGGGCCTGAGCTCTGCTCAGAGCCTGTGGCCGGGCAGCTCGGCTTTGCCGCGGGTCTGACGTGTCACACGAGTGCCCAGCCCGTGTCCGTGCCCACCCTTCACTGAGCTGCTGCCCTGGCTGACCTCGAGGGCTCTGCTGGGGAGCTGTGTGAGAGCAGCTCCCTGCCCCAGCACAGAGGCTCTGCTGTTGTGTGGAGGGCTCTTGGTTTTCGTTCCCTTGCAGCATCACAGATGCTCTCTTGGCCATTCTGCCTTTCAAAACTGGCTTGTGTCCAGCATCTCCTCAAGGAAGCCATCCCAGCCTTTTGGATCCCTTTCCTCCTCTGCAGGTTCCCAGCCCTTTGAGTGCTTATGCAGTTCTTGAGCCCTCTTCTAATTATTCTAGTAGGAGCAAAGTGACAACATGGGTTAGATGAGAACTTCTGAAGCCTCAGAGCTTCATCTAACCTGTGTGCTGCTTTAGTGGAAGCTGTTACACCTCAGGTCTCTGCAGAGGAGACACACATGGGGCCAAGCTCTTAAACTCTACCTTAGTAAAATGGTTTTGCACTTTCTTGCCTCCCCTGGAAGGGGCCACAATATGGGGCTTGGGGTTAGTTAGGTTGGGGTTGATGGCCCAGGGAGTCCCTGTCAGCCTGGCAATGTCTGAGCTCGGGGAGCAGGTGTCTGGAGCAGGCAGGGCTGTGCCAGGGTGGCACTGATCTCCCCTCGGCTTTCACAGAGCGCTTCGACCATCACTGTCCCTGGGTGGGCAACTGCGTGGGGAAGAGGAACTACCGCTACTTCTACCTCTTCATCCTCTCGCTCTCCCTCCTCACCATCTACATCTTCACCTTCAACATCGTCTACGTAGCACTGAGTGAGTCTGGTTGTGGAGGAGAGGGTGGCTGGGCTGGTGGAGGGAGGGGGTACTCATGGTGGTGTGAACCCAGAAGGGATGGAGTGGGGAAGGGAGCTGGGCTTGATGTGGTGTTCCGGAAAAAAATCTCTCTCTCTTTGTATTGCCAGAATCTCTGAAGATTGGGTTTCTGAACACATTGAAGGAAACCCCAGGGACATATCCTTCCGCAGGGCTTCTCCAGAGCCAGGGGATAGTGTGAGCTGTGTTATGGAGGAACTGGAGTCTTGATGCCCAGGTGTCTCTAGGGAGTCATTCAGGGCATTTCCCCCACGATTACAAGGCAAGGAGCAATTTTGTGGCTTATGGGAGGAGGGTAAAACAGAAAACCATGTCTAGAAGAAATTGGGGTAGTGTGCGTCGGGTCGTGACACTCGGCTGGGCTGGGACTGTTCCCAGGCTGTTCCCAGTCCTTAACTCTTCCCACTGTACTGGAGGTGCTCATCTGTTTCTTCACCCTGTGGTCGGTGGTGGGGTTAACTGGGTTCCACACCTTCCTGGTGGCACTGAACCAGACAACCAACGAAGACGTGAGTAGAACCTTGGTGTCCCTCCGAGCCCATCGCTTCCTCCGTGTGTCACGCTGCCTCTGCCTTGGCACCGTGCCCTGCAGGGCTCCGTGGGCCGGGTGCTGGTGGAGCAGACTTGAGCTTCTGCCCTGGTTCTTACAGATCAAGGGGTCTTGGACTGGGAAGAACCGCGTGCAGAATCCCTACAGCCATGGCAACATAGTGAAGAACTGCTGTGAGGTGCTCTGCGGGCCTCTGCCCCCCAGGTAAGCTCCTGAGGGGCAGCGCTGCTGTTCTTGTCCCCAGAGCCCAGTGTGGGACCCTGAGGAGCTTGTCCTGCCTGGGTACAAGACCTGGCTGCTCTCCTGGCAGTGCTGTGTGTTGAGGGCTTCTCCAGATCACTTGGGACAATGCCTGGAGGAGGGGGGAGGAGGCCTGGTGTTGCTTTACTTGCATATCTTCAGTGACTCAGGCCGGTGTAGGAGTGGCTCCTGTTCCCTTGGGCAGTGTGTGGAGCAGAGGCTTGTTCTGGTGGGCTCCCACCCTCTGAACTGGGCTGCTTTCCAAGGGGCTTGGTTGTCACAAGAGGAGCATAGACACTGTAAACGAGTTTTGGGTTGTGCACAGCCTGTTTTGCAGAGAAATCTCTTCCCCTGACATTTGTCTTCCACCAGTACTGTTGCTGCCAGGAAAGGAAGGTGGCTTTGGGGGAGGCAGACAAGGAACT
>NW_008585593.1:0-2465 GCF_000691845.1 Merops nubicus | reverse complement strand
GGATGGATCCTGTCCCTCAGGTGTGTCAAGCACAACATTCAGCCTGGTGTCCCCTGGAAACCTGCTGAAGGGGCACTTGATGCCCAGGACAGAGCACAGCACCCTATCCCACCATCCCAGCTCCCTTTCTCACTAAATCTGCAGGTGCCCAGTTAGCCCAGAGCCTCGTTACCTGATGGGGCCCCTCCAAGCAGGGCTTTTGCTTAGAAGGACTGCAACTCCTCTGCTCCAACCAGATTGGTTTATTTTGTTTTTAAAAAAAAAAATAAATCTCCTTTTCTTTCCAATACACAAAAATAGAGTACAACCAAAGCACAAAAAAATACAAACCATGGCCTCCATGTAAATAGTCCCTGAAGAAATGTGCTGGCAATGAGGTGTGGTCCACACTGAGCTATCCATGGAGTTCTCCAAGGCAAGGCCCAGCTGAGCTGCTCACAAAGACCATGCTGGGAAAGCCTGAAGCACCTGCAGCCCCCCCCCCCAAGTTCTCCAGCTTGCATTTTGCTGTATTTTCAGGGTCCTGGCACAGCATGACTGTCCCAGGGCAGAGTCTCAAGGTGAAAATATGAAGTCCAGACCGTGTGGTTGGATCCAGGACTTTGTATCCTGAAGCAAACGTGGGTGGAGTGGAACCATTTGTTTCCCAGCTCTAGGGCAGTGTCTTCCCTGTGTCTCAGGAAGGCTCCTTCTGGCTCTGCCACAGCAAGAGTTCCTCCACCCTTCCTGTTGAGGAGTGTGGGCCTCATCCTTGGTGACTGAATTTCACAGTCCCAAAGGCAGCTTTTCAATATTTGATTGCCAAGTGAAACACACAGCTCTTTTCACCAAGAAATTCATCAGCAAGCCCTTTTAATTTTGGTAGCAATACAAGGTGATCTCCACTCTGTGCTCTCCTGCTCCCCACAACCCTCAGCCACCTGGACAAAAGCAGCTTAAAAGGCAACTCGTTGCCAAAACAACTCCCCCTGCACCCTTTACTGTTGTAGCTCACAAGAAAAGGAACCAAAGTTTTCAGGCTTTCAAGAATGATGTTTTCAAGCTTGATACAAGAGCTTGAATAGGATCCTACTCACTTTAAAAAGGAAACAGGTCATAATTTAAATTGTCTTTTTACTGGATAGCACTGGAAAATAGCAAGATGAAGAGAGAGATTCTGCCTGAAGTATTTTAAAAGCCACTTTGGAAGAGTGATTTTTCTTAAATTAATCTTTTTTCTTCAAATAAGAGAGTAATAAAGAAGAAATTTGCCTACACAGGATATTGGCTGACAAAGTCAGTTTGTTCTTTGCTTCACTCCAGCTCTACTAGAGATGGATACTGATAAACCTTTTATAATCCTATTTATTACATTTTGGGCCAGGAAAACTGCTTGTACAGCTGCTATTTTTCCTCTCCAACAGGGACTTGTGTCTCAGACATGTTTTAGGTTCTTAAACAGTTCTGTTTATGGGGTTTTGTTCCATCAAACCCTCTTCATTGGTCCACAATAATGCACTGAAAGTTTGAATTATACAGGTTTCTGTTTGGGGTTGTTTTCTTGCAAACAGCAACAATAATACTTCAGGTTTTTTAGCTGTATTTTTGTCCTAAGTGAGGAAGAGGGGGCTGGAAGAGACAGCAAGCCAGAAAGGAAAGGCAACAGATTCCATAGTCATCATTTTGTTTTCTTCAAACTTAAGAACCTTCAAAAAACAACCAGAAAGCAAAGGCAGGGAACAGATATTAATTAATAAGCAAGTAGGGGTGGCCCAGATCCTCTTGTTTGAAGTATTGCCTAAAATCTCCAAACACAACAGCCGTGGCTGCAGCCTGCTGCCAAAAAAAAATGCAGGAAGCCCATGTTGGGGTGGGTGTGGTGGATAAATCAGAGGGGGGTTTAACCTCGAGCAGCTGGGTGGGTTGGGCCCGGGGGCTGTCGGGCCACCTGCACCACGGGCCACCAGCCCCCCCACAAGCCGTCGCCACGGCGGTTTAGCAGGAGAACCAGCAATTAAAGAGCTCCTCAGCGGGGATCCGGCTCCCTTTTGGACGCTCGATTAAACCTGAAATTCTTCTTTCAAATGATCGTCAGCTCCGCAGGCCGACACAAAGATCGTCTTGTGCGTTTGGGGGAAACAGAGGGGGCGTATCGAGAAATGAGAGGAGGGCAGGGCTTGGATGCTCCACATGCCAGCCCGGGCTCTGCTGGGAGTGAAGCCTGGGGGTGAGGGCACATCCCTCTGTCCTTCCCTGCCCCCTGGGCTCTCTCCTGGCATCGCTGGCAAGTCCAGGCTGCAAACCCAGCACTTACCTCCCGCACCCCCCACCAGGAGGTCCACGGCTGGTGGGAGCTCTGCTTTGCTTCTGCCCGTGCAAAGGTGAGAAAGGCCCCCCGGACACCCACAGGCAGGAGGTTAAAACCTTTCCAAGCTTTCCGTGAGAAGGGAGAGGGTGAAAAGCAGGGAAAGGAGCCCCGCGGCCAG
>NW_008585592.1:1438-1691 GCF_000691845.1 Merops nubicus | reverse complement strand
CCTGCGTCCGGAGCTTCTGGAGATTGCCAATCCCACCCCTTCCCGCCCCTCTCCACCTGGGGAACAGGTTTTTCCTAGCAGGCCTGTTGATAAGGGTTTGGGGAGCATGCAGGCCCCCTCTGTGTGGGATAGCGACTGTGGCAAAGGGAAGGGGGGTGGCTCAAGGGCTGGAGGACGAGTCCCCCATCCTGCGGTGGCCTCGGGGTGACACCTTCCTTCTGCTCTCACGTTCAGGCTGCCAAGTCTAACCTGG
>NW_008585592.1:955-1274 GCF_000691845.1 Merops nubicus | reverse complement strand
GCCCGCCGCATCCGATGAGGCAGCTAAAGCAGAAGCTCAGATTAAAGTAGAAGCTAATGAAGCCCTTGTGAAAGCCCTGGAGTAATTAAGGTAAGTGTCACCTATATCCAGGCTGAGGGTTCCAGCCCTGCTCTGGAGATGAGCCCTTTCCTGAGGGAGCTTCCCCTGGCAGCAGCCGGGCCCACTGGGGGAGGATGAGGGCTTGTGCCGGGGCTTCAGGGGCGGTGACACAAGAGCTGTCCCTTCCCGTGGTCCCCCCTTTCTGAGGGGCTCGTAGGTGGCCCTGGCATGGCAGGCGGGCCCGGTGCCAAGCCGGGGC
>NW_008585592.1:451-745 GCF_000691845.1 Merops nubicus | reverse complement strand
GGCCCGGGGGCAGGGTGGATGCCCGGGGCCCTGGAGCATCCAGCTCCAGAAGTTGTGGCGTCTGCCACATGTACGCTCAGAAAACAAACAGCTCCTCTCTTGGGGAGGGAGGGGGGGCAAGGCCCAGCTGCCACCCTCTGGCCCTTTTTCCCTCTGCCCTGTTTGGACTGTCCCTCGTGCCTGGTCTCCCCACGTGCTGGCCGTCGGGCGAGTCACTCGGCGTGCTGTGCCTGGCAGGTGAGTCACCCGCAGCCCCTCCCGGCGCAGGGGAGCCGGGCCCCGGGCCGGGCCTGG
>NW_008585592.1:0-206 GCF_000691845.1 Merops nubicus | reverse complement strand
GCGGGAAGCCCACTGTTGGTGGAGAGGAGCCCCTGAGTGTCCTGCTCGTCCGGCTTCCCCGCGGCACGGGCGGCGTGGGACACGTGGAGGCAGAGAACATGCTCTGATCAATTAAAGGGAAACCTCATCCCGGCCCGTAGCACGTCGCCTTCTTCCGAGGCAGCGAGTTGCAGCTTGTGTGGGTGCCTGGGGGGCTCCTGCCCCAT
>NW_008585591.1:0-482 GCF_000691845.1 Merops nubicus | reverse complement strand
TTTTTTTAAAGGATGCTCTTTAACACATTTTTGCAACCTCGTCGTGCCCTCTGCCATAGCTCTGATTTCTGCAGCTCTTACCCAGGAGTTGGTAGCTTGGGACTAGAGGGAACATTGTGGTTTGTTCTAGTTCACCCTGCTTTTCATCAATACCAAGGGTTCAGGTCTTTATTTTCTGTCCATCCAGTGCTGAAAGTAAAAATACGTTTAACCAATTGTCATTGTATTCTTTAATGAAGATTGTTATGCTAGCCTTTCAAGGCATGAAGCTAATGCAAGATAGAACTTAGGAAAGATACCTGATATTTCTGATTAAGAACAAAAAAGCAGAGATAGCATAATCTGGTCTGTCTCCCTCTGGTTAAGCAAGTACTTTGTGCCCTGTATAGAGCAGCTTAGACTTACAACATCTAGAAAGTGAAATATGTTGTTACTTTCTGCAGAAGTGATTTTGTTATTTATGTATTGTGATTCTTTTTTTT
>NW_008585590.1:2773-5900 GCF_000691845.1 Merops nubicus | reverse complement strand
TGCCTCTGCCGGCTCCCGCAGCCCGGCGCTCGTGGCACTTTCTGCTCCTGTGAGTCTGCAACAGCAATGTGAAAACATGGCTTAGTGTGTCCCCAGGAAGCCAAATCTGCAGTTTTTCGTCTGGTTTTGCTGCCTCGAGTCTGAACGATGCCAACTTGCTGGCTGTCACCAGCTGTGCCTACTGCAGCCCTTTAATCATAGAATCATTGTGGTTGGAAAAGACCTTGAAGATTGAGGCCAACCCTTCCCCCAGCACTGCCAGGTCCCCACTGCCCCGTGTCCCTCACCCCACATCTCCACAGCTTGGAAACCCCTCCAGGGGTGGGGACTCCACCACTGCCCTGGGCAGCCTGGCACAGCCCTGGGCAACCCTCCAGGGGAAGAAATTGTTCCTCAGGGCCAACCACAACCTCCCCTGGGGCAACTTGAGGCCTTTCCTCTTGTACTGTCATTCAGAAAGTGGTGCGGGTGAGAAGATGGAAGAAACTCTTGTGGGCAGGGGATGCTCTAGAGAGGTGAGGCAGCTCCTTGAGCAGGCACAGCTGCCCCTTTTGCACTGCCAGGGTGCTTCCCCATGGATGCAGAAGGGGTGGCCCATCTTTGCACATGGTTCTGGTTAGCTCTGCCGTGGCTAGGTCATGCCCACTGGCATGGAGATGGCTTTGCCATGCATCTTACCGTGGTGATTTGGCATTTGCTGTGTAGCTAAGTGTGCTCTTTAGCGCTGAAAGCATCCCCAGCCAGCCTGCCCTGGAGCCGAGGGGCTGGACAAAGCTGGAGGGAAGGATGGTTTTATTGCTGGAGAGGTTTCTTTTCCCCTCTCCCCCCTCATCTCTATTCATCTCCCCGGGGAGGTGGAGACAGCAGGATATTGGAGCTGGGAGCATTTCATATGTAAATGCCCGTGTGTGCAAGTCCAGGCCCCTGACCCCGGCTGGCTGCCAGCATCCATCCCTGTCAGCCCTGTTGGGTCCAGGCAAAGGGCTTGGAGAGCATCCCAAAGCCCTGCGCCCATCCGGCTGGGAGGCTCTGCCGGATCCCAGCCTGTGCAGTGGGGACAGAGGATGCTGCTCTGGGACGGACCCTGCCCAGCACCCGCTGCCCCACGGGGTTGGGGGTCACCCGGTCTTTCCACGCAGCCTCCAGCTCGGATTTCCATGGCCCTGAGGTGACCAGAGCCTTGGGCTCGGCTCAGGAGACCCATTTGATTACAAATTTATCGCCGGCTTAATTTTACCTGTGGCAAAGGAGGGCTGGTTTCCCTTGCTGAGGAGCTGGTTGTTTGCTGGGCCAGCCGGCTCCAAGCCAGCATCTCATCGGCGCTGTCCCACACACGCCGGCTCCTCTCCCGCCTTCGCCTCACCCTGTGGCTGCACCGTGGTGTCCCCCCCGGGGGGAGCCACGCTCAGGTTGTCCCCATGGCCAGGCAGCCGTGAGTGGGTCTGGGCTTGTCCCGACCTCATCGTGCTCGTGCCCAGCCCCACTGATAAAAAGTGGGGGTTTTTAGATGGAACGTGCCAGCGCTGCTGCCGGAGGGATGCGGGGGATTGGAGCGGGAGGCAGGAGCCACATCCTGCCCACGGGGCTGGTGCTGGAGCGGTGCCACAGCTTGTCCTCGGGTGCCACTGTCACCGTTTGTTTCTGTCCCCTCATGTGGTGGCTGCCCCGAGGAGCAGCCCGGGCCAGGGCCACCCAAGGTGGCCGGGTGTGATAAGAGCTCCAGGGCCACCATCTGCCCTGGCCAGCGTGGGTGGAGGCCTCGGTGGGTTTTGGTTCCTTTGGAGCACTGCTCTCCCTGCACCATCTCCCCGTGCACGGGAAGGACACAGAGAAGGGTGGGAGCTTCTCCTCTGGCACAGCCTCCCTGCAGGGTGTCCCCTGGGGAGCACGGCCAGCTTGTGCTCTAGCTGAGGAGCCTCAGTGATTTCCAGCTCTTCCACCACAGCCTCATGGTTCCAGAGATAGTGTTTGCTCCAGGAAGGTCCATCTCAGCCCTCCTAAGAGCATCTGATGGGCTTGGGCCGGGCTGGTGAGATCCATGGATCTGGTGCTGCGCTGGCGCTTGAAGGAAGCAGGCAGAGAAATGTTAGCGACTGGATTATTTCATTTGCCTTTTAATGGGGATTAAGTTTCTCTGCGGGAGAGCGGGTCTCTAGGGAACAGAAGTTTCAGGCTCCTGCCTTCCCGTGTTTGGTGGTTGGGTTTTTTCTTTTTAATCCCAAATTCCTCTCTGCTGTTGCACGCAAAGGCCAGCCCGGCCAGGAGCCGGAGGCAGCGCTGGGGATGAAGCATCACTCCAGAGCACGGCACAGCCTGGCTGAACCCATGGGTGTGATCCCTGGGCGAGCGAGCGTGGAAGGACCAGGGTCACATCCAGATCCTGGGCAGCACCCTGCTCCCCAGCCCTGTCTGCACCCCGGGGCTGGGTCCTGCCATCTTCAGTGGAAGGGTGCTGGGGCTGGCCGGCTGAGCAAGCTGCCAACCCTTTGCCCGCCTTCTGCACAGTGCTAATCAGGTTTCACACTGCTTAGTTTGGGACATCTAATGAGATCAAGGCTCAAGGTTGTCTGCCTGCCCTCCATTTGCAGGGGAAAACGAGAGAATCGGCTGCTTCCTTCTCTTTGACCTCCATTTCTAAGACAGAGCTTTGCACATCTGCCCTGAGCAGGCCGGGGGGTTGATTGTGGCTCCCCAAACCGCCCTCGTGTGCGCAGCGTGGTGCGGGCGGTCAGACCCTGGGCTGCTTTGTAAGGCAGCAAAAGTTGGGGACAGGGCTCCTTACAGCTGGGGCTGAGAGCTCCCCTTGCTGCCTCTCTCCCTGTTTGTTGGGTTCGGGGCTGGGGTCTGTCAATGAGCCTGCTCGGGGGGAGCAGGGCCTCGACACCCCCGCTTACACGGAGCCTGTGCAAACACAGTGCCCGAGCACGCCCCGAACAAAGCGCAGCCAGTTCCCACTAGCCGAACGTTTTCCTATTTCCCCCGCTGCCAAGCAGCCTTGGGTTGGCGTTGGAATAACAAGCCTCTTTGCAGAGACACCGAGCCTTTTGTTAGCTGCTAGAAAAGGAGTTTTGATGCCGGCGATCCCCCCGCCCCCCCGGCTCTCCTGCTCCCTAAGCTGCTGCTGTGG
>NW_008585590.1:0-2678 GCF_000691845.1 Merops nubicus | reverse complement strand
CCACCAGCTGTTTTGCTGCAGAGTCTGGCTCCTCGGAGAAGGGCTAAGGCCCCAGACTTTGTTCGGGGGATTTTTCGGTGATTTGGGGTGTTGACTGGTGCTCAGCGCCCGTGCAGGCAATGGGTGTGGGATGAGGCCAGGGCCTGGGCTGCTCTCTGGCACAGGGCTCTGCACTCACCTCTGCTGGGACTTCTGTCAAATCTTGTGGGGGGTTTTGGGGGGTTTGGTTTGGTTCTGCATCTCTTTCTCTCCACCGAGGTGCCGTTGGGGTGTGCTGGGAATTGAGGAGCGGGTGTTTCCCCCGCCGTGGAGACAGCGGCCCGTGGAGGTGCGGAGGTGTGCGGCGTTGTCCCTGTGGCCGGAGGGGCAGGGAGGGACCCGGAGATGGCATCGCCTTCCTCCTCCTCCCCCGGCCTGGGAAGGGTGCCACCTCGCGTGTCAGCACAGGCCCCTGGGAGAGCGTGCAGACCTGGGTGTCCTCTTGCACGTGGGCGTGCGAGCAAACCTTCCTCCTTGCCTGTAGCTGGGATGATGTTGCTCTACTCCCAAAAACCAGAGTGTTTTCCACAGGGAGACCTTTGCTCTTCTTCCCCCTGCACATCCCCATCCCTCTCACCCCCGGCACTGGCTTTGCCTCCTCCCTCTTTCCCGGCAGCATCCAGAGCTGCCCTCACCACTTAGCTGCCTGATGGGCAGGTTTTAGCTGTGCCCTTGTACCCAGCCACTGCCTGCCCTTGTCCCTTGCTCCCTCCCACCCTCTCCTTTCGTGGTGATGCTCCCGAATCAATGCTGGCTTGGCAGGGTTCGGTGCTTTCCCGGAGCCTGGGTTACGTGGCAGTGAGTTGCATGGCATCATGTAGTGAGCAAGCGTGGTGAGGCTCCCTGCCAGCGTCCTCGGAGGGGTGACAAACCAGGGGAGGCTTCTGAGAAGTGGGAAGCGATGAAATAATGCCTGAACTGCTGTATCAGCAAAAGCCTGAGGGCCTCGGCAGTCAGCTGGGGAAGGCTGCCGGGCAGGAGGGTGGATTGATGGAGGTTCTTAGCTGGGGAAGAAGCGGTGAGCTCACCCTCACCACCTCCAGCGTGATGTGCTTGATTTACTGCGGAGAGGGAGGGTTCAGAAGCCTGGACAGTGCTGGGAAGGGGCTGGACTAGAGTGGTGGCAAAGCACGAGACTTGGCAAAGCTGTTGGCTGGGTGTGAGGATCTGCTGGGGTGCATGGAAAAGAGGGTCTGGGGTCACTTTGCGTGACGAGTGGTGGGGTGGGCACCCTGCCTGCACTGAGGGTGGTGGGTTCGGCAGTGCTGATGGCTATGGATGCCCCTGGAAAAGGTGCTGGGGTACCAAAAAGTGAGTTCTAACCAAGGAGAGGAAGCTGGAGCTCTGTGCTGGTGCCCTGGGGACACCAATGAGCCTCCCCACTGGTGCAGCAAAGGGCAACGGTCTCATTTGGGGTTATTTTGGAGGTTCTTGAGGCCCTGGATCCTCCCGTTGCCTCTGGCCTTCCCATTTGAGGTGAACCCTTGGGTGGCCCCACTTGGAATGTCACATTCCCCTATGGAATATCTAGTTGCTGGTGGTGTGCTGGGGGCTTTGCAACCCTCCAGCCTGGGAGCAGGAGTTAATGCCGAGCTGTGCTGCTGGGGAATGGTTAAGCTGTGAGCAGGTGACAGTCCAGCTTGGCTGTTTGCTTTGCAGAATGAGAACTGTCAGGAGTGACGTTTGCTTCCAGCCTTACCTTGAACTGTATTATCTCTGCCCTCTGCCTCCATCTCCCACCAGCAAGGAGATCTGTGGGGTCCTGCCCCGTGTCCCCCATCACCCCAAAGCAGCACTGGCTGCGGGGCAGCAGCTTTGATGTGGGAAGGGAAGTTTGGTAGTGGTGTTTTGGTTTTTTTTTTTTTTTTTTTAAGACACGATTCTTATTGTGGTGCCCAGACGTCTGCTGGAAAGGGGAACATCTCTGCTTTTATCGTCAGTGCTTCCTTTTGCCGGTTCCTTGGAGTTCAGATTTTACCACTGATGGTCACGGGAGGAGTCCAAGCCCCTTCCTTCTCCCTTTGCTGTGTCCGGCCAACCTTTGGCAGCTCCTCTGCTGAGGGATTTGCAGTTAATAACTCACTTGTGCTGCCCTCTCAGTATAGATCCTGGTCTAGGCGTGGCTGGTGCAGAACAGCCCCAAGCCTTGAGCTCAGTGGGGTTGTCCCAGTTGTTATGGGTTCCCTGTGGAAAAATGGAGGGTGTCAGTGGGGCACTTGAAGCCTCAACCCTCCCACAGACACTTCTCCTGGGCCAAAACCTCTATTTCCACAAACCCCATCATCCAGGAGGCTGCTTTTTCCAGGGCCCCTATGAGCAGTGCTGCCCGGGAAGTTTCATAGTCCCATTTTTTTCAAACTTAGCAGCCCTGGAATTCGACAGCGATGCCAAGGGGCTGGCGTGGGACCTCACGGGCTCGTCCCCATCCCTCCTGGCAGGGCCGGGATGATGAAAGCCAGAAGGAAATGTTTTCAGGCAGGGAATGTGCCCGCTCTGCCAGGAGCCGGCGTTGGGGCTCGCTGGATGGCGAGAGGCTGGGCTGCTCTGCCCGCACACGCACGGGCGGGTGATTCACAGCAGAGGGTTTTTTTTCCCCACTCTGAGTTGAAGCAGAGGAGCTCGTCCCACGGGGATGCGTC
>NW_008585589.1:0-3223 GCF_000691845.1 Merops nubicus | reverse complement strand
CCCCCCTTCCCTTTCACGTAACAATATTTTGGTAATCTATAGTTACAATTTTTGTGTCAAAAAACATTTCATTTGTTTTAAGCTTGCTATGTAGTCATCTCACTCTCTACTAGATTTTTTTACAATGAAGCATACAACAATTTAAAATTTTTCTCCATGAGCATGCTTGCAACTTTGTACAACATCACGTTCACCATAAATTCAAGAAATGTTCCATTCTAAAGCCTCAAGTGCTAGCATAGGTCTTCCTCTACCCCAGCAGTCCTTGGAGATGTCAGCAGCTACAGGAGACTTAGGCAGGATACAGAGGAAGTCATGGTGACCATAGTCATCCTTTTTTTTTTTTTTGGTTCCCATCTGATCACACTTTATAGCATATTTCTGTGATTTAGGAACCTAATGTTCTGAGGAAACCTGAAAAACCCATCTATCTATCCAGAAAGCTGGTTAAACATATCGTTATCCATATTTAATTTTGAAAATATTTCACATGGTATAGAAATTTAAAAAAAATATTTGAACAGTTATTCATGACTAATCTGTACAGATGGATTATTTTTTTTCTCTTTTCAAATGTATATGATGCTTTTTTTTCCCATGCTCTCCACACATTGTATCTATCTATGTAACTGACTGGGGTTGTAATCTCTAGTAAGCAACAGCACTGTGAAAGTAAAGCTGACCTTAGCACTGCAGTGCTACATTTGCTGTTTATGAACTGACTCAATAAAGGAACAAGAAGAAAGATAATTATGAAGTCATGAATGAGCATTTATCAGAGGTGATGCAAAAAAACCAGAAGAGTTAGAACTTCTACTGAGTGGTGACAACCAGTTATGATAGAAAAAAAAAAAAAAAAAAGACAAAACTTAATGCACACATCTCAGATATTAACAGGTCAATAAAATTTATCTGTTACACTTCTCTAACTTTCTCTGCTCTGTCGCAGCACCAGTCAGGAACAGCATTAAGAAGATAGAATCAAAACCAAATTTTACAGTATTTTAAACCCAAGTAGAGCCTAAGTGAAATGTGAACCATGACATAGTTGCAGTTCTTTTTTACTGCACATGGTTGTCTACAAATGTATATACATGCCTACATACTCTCAGTAAACAAGATTAATTTTGCAGAGCCAGTAGGGGCACTCAATAGCTACCATTTTCCATGTATTATTTGTCTAAGGAATTACAATACCATCTCTAGCACTTCTAAGATTCAAAGTTTTCATTGTTGGGTTGTTTGTGTCCATAGTAAAATAATGGAAAAGACATGTCCGTTCGTCTCACAGGACAACAGAATATGCAGATTGATTATTTTTTTAAAAAATTTCATTTGCATTTCCATTTTTCATTATAAATGGATACAAACCAAACACCAGGTATGAATATTCCTGATGTTGTATTTATAATGTGTCAAACTAAAAGCCCAGCCTATATTCCATATACACAAGCAAACTTCAGAAACAACCCCATCTTTCATAACCTCTTACATCTTACTCTGCTCCTCCTAGTTGTGCTGTTTTGCCAATGTATTATTCCACAGTCCCAAGCATTTGCTATCACAACCAAAGAGATTCACCTTATGTGTTAGAAACAGCTTCAATTGTTCGCCTAAATTACATTAATAAATATAAAGAAGAAGTTGAACTAAGACCAAATGTTGAGCAAAAGAATGGTTTTGGCTTAATTACTACCTGAAATCAGTATGGTTAGACTATGAATTCATAACGACAATGCACAGAGATACAAGCAGTTATTAAAAGAACTCCTTTAATACCATTTTGCTTTCATTCCTTTTACCACCGACCTAGTCATGTTGTTATACAGCTAGGGGATGCCTCATGAGGGAAAAGTCACAAAAGGGTTCCTCCCATAAGAGGACATGGAAGATCTATATAGCCCACCCAGAAGATGCTTTTCAGTTACCAAAATCCTAAAGCAATAACAGCATCTCTACAGTATCCATGTAAGGGGTACATGAAAATTTCAAAAAGAACAGTGTGACTTTCATATCAAGGACATTTTGAAAAATCCAAAAGGTCTTCTCCCTTCTTAATTATGTACAGCCCATAAAATTGATACAGTTAACATCTTTTCTGTTTATGTTTTCAAAGGTGTAGAACTGCTGTGGGCAAGTTTATGGGTGGATGTGATGCTAAGAAACGGAAGAAAGAAACTGCCTCTCAGAAATACAAATCAAATGACCAAATACTGTATAGAAACTAGGCAGTTTCTGAAACCCTATATGCATTAAATGGTCTTATTACTCTAGAAAAAAAAAAAAAATGGAGCTTGAATTCTGGTACTATTCTGAAGGCTTTGAACTGAAAGGTGTGACATAAGCACTATTGGTTGTCTCAATTATTGCCCTTTCAAAGGTAAGAGAAGGATGCAATTCCATTTTCTATTTGCATTTCCATTAAAATGAAAGTGTTAAAACCTGTTATTTTAGAATATGTGGAGTTTTCCTGGGACACTAATCCAAGGGAACTGATTCTAGGCCACATGTCCTCTTGGACGACGATGAAAGGCTGTACTTTAATGTTATAGGACACTACCCTCAGCATCACCTGCAGCAGTTACTTGTAAGTTAATATTATGATTAGTTAAGGAAAATGAATACAAATGATATATGGCTCTGAAAGCCATCTGGTTAGAAAACATGACTGGTCACAGAGCAACAGAGTTAGTTAGAAGATTATTTCCATTTATGTATATTCTTATAACTCTACTAGTTTCCCAGTTCAAGGTCTCAGGTCTTATAGAAGATTTATGACATACAATAACAATTACCAAAGTGGGTGGAAAGAGAAAATTCAGATGTTCATACTATGGTAGATCTGCTTTAACTGTTTGATCCACACTTGGTAAAACAACTAGTATAGCAAGTGTTTCTTTGGTTGCAGGCACAGTAACTGGTTCTGTATCATAGTTTGCTACTGCCTCCTAGATAGTACCTCCTTCGAGTAATCTAAGTACCGAACACCACCAGAAAATCAACCAGTACTGACTTTTTTTTCAAAAGACTTGCTTCCTTTATAGTAGAGGAAAAAAAAAAAAAAAAACAAAACAGGAAAAATGGGGGGAATCACTTGAGAAAAAACAGACTCTGCTATCATAATTACCTGGGAAACACTATCAAGCTAATCTCTGTAGAATTATAATCTCTGCCCTAGGAAGCCTTTATTCTTTACCTCTGTCACAATCCGGTACCGAAAGGG